>NW_017802569.1:830501-831109 GCF_001625305.1 Branchiostoma belcheri
TAAACTTTCTAGCCAACAGTAAGTAAATTGGGACAAATTTTCGGCCGACTCTGTCGGCCTTGTTCACGAAATAGACCATTCTACTGCAGCTTCTGGGACGTGACGTCGGAAACACGTCGGCTGAAAATTTGGGTAAGTCCCAATTTACTTTGTGTTGGCTAGAAAGTTCAGCCCTTTTGGTCATACAGAACTAGTCATATTTAGCCGCCCCCCACCCCCACCCCTTCCCCCTAGAATGATCCGGAATGGAGAGTGCTAACCACTACACCAGTTCCATGAAGAATCGGTCAGGCCACACCAAGTAAATTTTATGGATGGCGTCCGCGCGCGCATTGATTTTGGCCTCTTCCTAGAAAAAAAAAAGAATTCCGCTTCCTGTAACTATGACCAAAGAGTCAAGACAGTGCCACAAATCGTCAGATTGACGTAAAACCCGTAACGCGAGAACAGGACAGGACGACAACTGCTGTTCCACCTGATTTATTGCTGTTTTGATGATGAATAAAGGACTTCTTGCTTGTTACACTGTGTCACCTCATTCAATTTGTGTCCTAACATTTGTCGTCTCTTAGTATATTTCTAATCTAGGCATCTTGTTTTTTAGGGCC
>NW_017802569.1:831470-857200 GCF_001625305.1 Branchiostoma belcheri
GTAAAGCTTATGCATAGTGATGATCACATAAATGGCTCACATTTACAATCCTGCTCATTAGCAAAATTTTTATACAAATTATTCACATAGCCCCTACCTAGTAACATACAACACACTGGTGAAATCCTTACCATTTAACATGGACAACGTATGATATTGTTGGTTATATGCAAGTATGACCTCTGACATACCTTTGCCAACTCATGTTTGCCATCCAAGCTGACGAATTATACATTTTTTACTGCCAATATGCAAATTATAAGAGTCCATTTGCATATATTATATCATTTGATCATATTCTCCGCCCAATGACAGGGTTATCTTAAGAAATAAGGCTATTCTAGCGTTTCCTCATAAATTATGCAAATGAGGTCCTGATTTGAATAAATTATGTTTAGTGATGTTCGCCTTAATTGAACTTCCAAGTATGGCAAGTATTTAATTCACAGCAGTTACCACCATAAAATTGTACCAATTTGCCATTAATTATGCAAATTAGGTCTTCATTTACATAATCAATATCTACCAATGATCTTGTTGTTCTCAATTACATATGTCTAAAGTGTTTCATAGCCGTAATATGGAATACAGCAGATTTATAGAATTTCCTCATTAATTATGAAAATTAGATCCTGATTTGCATAATTGTATTTCAATCATGTCAAGCATCATTTCAGCTACCTACATTACCAAAAATCATGACGATCCATCAAACAGTTGTTCAGTTATCCTCTCTCAAATATATTTAAAGAAACCATCCTGCAGTTCCAGAACAAGCCGCTAGGGGGCCCAAACTCATGTGACTTCTTCCCAAGCACGAGAGCTACCTATCATCCAAATTTCATGACCCTAGCATGTCTAGATCGCGAGATATCAAAACCGGAAGTTGCGCTGCAGTACCAAGGGAAGCCACTAGGGGGACCAAAATCTAATCATTTCCAGTTTTCGTCACACCCTACCAACACACCAAGTATGAAACCAATCCATCCAGGCGTTCTTGAGTTATCTTGTTGACCAACAGACAGACAGACAGACGGACAGACGGACAGATAAACGCAACTGAAAATATAACCTCCATGACACATTTCATGGAGGTAATTAAATAATAATACCATATCAGGAGAGAGTGTGTTTCCGCTGTTTAGCACGGTCCGTTTGGGGGCTCCGTCAGGGGTTTCCGACACAGTCATCCCCACTACAGACCCCGGTTCCGCCTCCACAATAACCCCCGCATCCTCCCCGGGCACCGGGTGGGCGGAGATCTGGACATGGACCTGGTAAAAGAGAGAGGTAAAATAATAACAACGTTTCAACATCGCTATTTTCATGTGAAGTCCCTGTCACACATCCAGGACTTTCCCCCGACCCCCAGCCGATCAAGGTCGCATGATGTTCGGGAGCAGTCTGACCAGATTTAGGCCACGCTAACATTTCAACACGAATTGAATCGAATTTAAGTCAAATGTGACTGCTAACCTCTCCCCGACCTACTCCCGAACAAAAGCCAACCACCAGCCATGTTTTGAAACATTCGGCTGGTGCAGCTGAACATGTACAGTAGCTGTCAAGGCCGAACACCAGCCGAACTTGCTCCAGACCTACATCTAAGGCCATGTTGATTTGATTATATGGATGACATCCGCGCGCGCATGAATTTTCGGCAAAAAAAAACAGTACAAAACAGTTGCAAAATGAGCCAATATGTACCGTAAGTTGCAAAAAAAAATTTAAAATTGATACCAATGTCGTAGAATGGCAAAATCAAACGAAAAAGACAAAAGTGTAAAGAAATGAATTTGAAGAGTAGATTATTCGCCATACCATACCTCTGTGTCATTTCTTCAACCTTCATGATCACGTAGATTTCATAATTAAAGGAACTTTTTTTTGCAAACTTTTTTTATTCGCACTCTCGCATCAGTTTTGGGTTTCCCAGAGGATGTCATCCATATAATCAAATCAACATGGCCTATGTGTGATAGGGGCTTTTCGCTTATACCTGATTTTTATCTGTATACATTTTACGGTCTTGTACTGTTGTGTATGCATGATGCAGGATAGAAATTCCTTTTTAAAAGAAGTTACGCTGGTAGGTTTTATACTCCCCTACGTTCCGCCATTGGTTACCCCCATCCCGCTCAGATACAAAATGTATTCATGGCAGATGCCTGAAGGGGGCAAATCAACTCGACATTCCCTTGACGAAAACAAAGCGGTACAAAACGAGCCCAATCCCCTATTTCACTGATTTGTTAAATAAACAAACAGGTTGAAATCTTCCAGTACCGGACAATTATAGTTTTTTAATCTATTTGTAGATACCTTTGATCTATATTTATAACTGTGTACAGCTAGTATTTGTTTATGTTTGTACCTAGCTTGTCAATGTCCTTTGTTTGTTTAGCTAACCTTATTGTTTAATCTGTTTTTAATCCTGAGTACGTAATTCAGCGCTTGTATACGCTACTATGTACCATGGAGTTTTATCAATAAAACTACTATTATTATTATATTATACTCATCGCTTCCAGACTTCCAGTTACTATAGCTGTGACCCTGACTTGGTGTCGCCACCTCTTCTATGTTTACATGTTTTGATGTCAGAGGTCGTTGTTTACACCATGGAACACTTGTGTACACTTGAAACCGTAAGTGCCCGCTTGCCAGATTTAACCGTTGTGGATACAAAAATAGAAACAAAATAGATAAGGCCATGTTTATTTGATTATATCGATGACATCCTCTGGGAACCCCAAAACTGATGCAAGCATGCGAATGAAAAAAAAAAAGTTTGGGCCAAAAAAAGTTGTTTTCATTATGAAATCTACGTGGTCATGACGGTTGAACAAATGACACAGAGTATGGTATGGCGAATAATCTAGTCTTCAAATTCATTTCTTTACATTCTCGTCTTTTTCGTTTGATTTTGGCATTCTACGACATTCGTATCGTTTTCCAATGTTTTTTTCCAACCTACAGTATATATTTGCTCATTTTGCAACTTTTTTGTACGATTTACAGTATGGTTGAAACCTTTTTTTGAAACGGCCGATAATTCATGCGCGCGAGGATGCCATCCATATAATCAAATTAGCATGGCCTAATGATCTGCGCTAGCGCAGTGAGTCTTTTTCTCTGAAACTAATTCAAGACGTCTGTTTCTTTAGAAACGTTTTATAACATCATAATATAGGAAAAGGTTTAAGTATTTTTGTTGTGTTCAAAATAAGAAAGACTTTCAGTCATGTTCCGGTTGCCCGGTTTGCCAAAGAATGTGCATGTGGTTGGGGGTAACTTGTGACATATTCACTATAGTTTCTGCCGGACAAAATCTTTTAATTATAGATAAAACGGATATTTTGGAGGTTAAAGTACCCGACCAATGTGTGTTTTGCACGGTCTAAATCTCAGCGGTAGATGACAGAAAATAATTTTTTTCTGACATTATTCCCTATATTAAGACGGCAAGCCTCATCACCATCCTTTGCTCCCAAAATATTAGTATTAAATAGATTGTTTTAATGTCAAACTTTGTTATTTCTAGGTAAGTAGTGTACAATCATGTGTTTTTGTCGAATAACTTATTAATTTCAATGTGTTCTGCCATTAATGTTACGAAAGTAAATTGTACAACAACACATAATTTAGCCAATGGCTACAAGTTCTTGTTTTCTTTTACAAATGAACCATTTGATTGATTGATTGATTGATTGATTGATTGATTGATTGATACCTTGTTGTGGAACATCTCCTCAGTATACAGCATCAAAGCGTCTGACACGATCTCGCCGTCATGGAGCACGTGATACACAACCAACCAGCTGGCAGGAACCATGGCCTGGGTCACGTTCAGCGTCAGCAGATGCGCATGCGTGTTGTTCCCCCGTTGTTCCAGGTATCTAAGAGGTACTGTGGTCGACTGGACTGTTTGACCTCGTGATATTATCTGAAACATACAAAACAGTAAGAACCTTTAATTTTTTTATATTCCAAAATATAATCACAAGACGTGGTGACGGCACACCCAAGTTTTTTTCGACTTATATTAATGCCGCCACCAACACAGGGGACAATACAATACTCATTTTTCACTTCAGCGAAGTGAGGAAAGTCGTGTGAAGTGCCTTTCCCAAGGGCACACGATCGGTGGCATGTCAGGACTCGAACTCGGGACCTTCTGGTTCCAAGTCGAGCACTCTGCCGCTACGCCACACGACCCCACTAATTAACGATAACAATCCATTTCTACAGTAGCCCTACACAAGAACGTCTTAAAACTTCCGTTGACAATTGAAGTAACTATTTTGAACGTATGGATCCTACAACATGAAACCTACAAGCTAATTGACAGTACTTGTGCGTAATACCATATATAGGTATTTTTTTCGTAACGTCTATTTTGTTAAAAAAAAACATATTATGGTCAAACCAACCCATCTCAAATTATATTTTCAACATCACAAAGAAACGAGAAGAAGCCGAACCTCCGTATTAGAGTAGTTTTAGAGCTGTTTGTACTACAAACATGTATATATTACCTTTTCATCTGTTCACCTGTACTTAGTCCGATAGGGCATGGATGTACAACAACACATCCTAACACTTTGTTTCACTTGACACTGTAAGAATTTTGGACACTGAACAAGACTTTTTCCTGAGAGGGGTGAAGGAGGCTATTTACATCAGGGCCCACCAACCTTCACTCAACCGCGACGGGGGCCGACATCGTCTACCAGATACCTTTGACCAAGTGTTGACGTCACACTTCAAAGAAGCCACGTGACAAGCCTCACTGGGTCAGTCTACTGAGGAAGACCAGAGTGACTGGTCGAAAGCTCTAGGTGAGAGAACTTTTGTGTTGGACCAAAAGTCTAAACTTTAAACATACAATAAAGGTTATTATACAATGTGCTGCAGACTTACCTCCATGAAGAGATTCCCCAGCCTGTGTGAACTCAGGACCTCTATCCCGGCCTCCCTGTCCACGCCCAGCTTGTCGTCGGGAGGCACGATCCTGATGGCGCGTGCGCTGGGGGAGTTCCAGTGCCACATCTTCATGTAGACCGTCCTCTCGTCCTCCGCGAAGGCGAAGCCGTACTTGGACGGACGGGCGGAGTTAGGGGCGGTGGCCTGGAGGGTAAGGAGGTATAGTCTTCAGAAGTTGGTAGTCTTGAGAACTTGGGGTATATATAGTCTTGAGAACTTGGGGTATAGTCTTTAGAAGTTGATAGTCTTGAGAACCTGGGGTATTGTCTTGAGAACCTGGGGTATTGTCTTGAGAACTTCGGGTATATTCTTGAGAACTTGGGGTATAGTCTGGAGAAGTTGGGATATATACGCCAAAAGCAGTTACTGAAGGAACTGGATATAATTTCGGAAACGGTCAGACGTTTCTGGTAGCATACACAAGCTTTCGTCAGTGACACTGAGAGACCACAGGAGAATGAAAGGTTTATAAGCACAGACTTTTGATTGATATGCAAAGAAGTGAAGACAATTTTTTGAAAGTCCAAAAAGAAACAAAAGTTAGACAACCCAATGCTGTATTTGCTCCTGAACAAATGTTGGCCTCTCTAGTTCTTCTTACCTCTATATGCAGTTCTTCTACTCCCAATGGGACGTCGAATGCGTAGGAGATGACGCCATGTGACGACTTCCGGGTGATGGAGGCAATGCGGTCGCCGTCAGCGAAAGCGGAAATGACGACACGAGTCAGCTCTGCCGGACTTCCGTCAGGCGTTACCACGGCGATCTGTGACGTAAGCAAAGTCTTTTCAGGACGTTTCTGAGTGTATCATGGTCAGGAGTGCCAGAGTATACAGACTGCAATTTTACGGAATGCAATGCGATTTTACAGGTATACATTGCAATTTTACGGAATACAATAACAATGGTATTAGTATACAGTGCAATTTTACGGAATACAGTGCAATCGTATTAGTATACAGTGCAATTTTACTTGTATACAGTGCAATTTTACTAGTAAAATCGCAATGTATACTAATACGATTGCGCTGTGTTCCGTAAAATTGCACTGTATACTCTGGCACCCCTGACGGTGCAATTTAACGGCAATCAATGCGATTTGATAGCAGAAAAACTGGATATTATGTGAATAAGGCAGTTTTTATGATATTGACACATTCTGCTTCACATTGGCACGTTTCAATCAGTATTTAATACTTTGGGTATTTAAAACTGCAGAAACAAATCCCAATATGAGTCTTTATTTTATGGGTGGTACCCTAAACATCAAACAAGGGCCCTTCCAGTAACGATTTACCGTCAGAATTATGGGTGTTTTTGCTCCATGAGGGTCAATATACATTGGGATAGTGTGGTTTCAACTCAGTATGTAGAAAAGTGTTAGATCAAAATATTGACTTTGAACATTTGGGTTTACAAGCTATAAAAACTGCACTGGATGCCTTTAAAATAGATGGTGTACAATCATACTTAATAATCACAATGTAATTAAAAAAGAGCTATAGTATAAAGTAAGAGATCTCTGTTAAAACGTGTTGTACAGAATATATTTAATTTTGACTGTCCATGACCATGAAGATAACTATGCTTATTCTTATATGTTTAGTTATTAAATTACACATTCAGGGCGGTCTGTCACTACGGCATTCTTTCCCATTGCTAGGCGCGTTCGAAAAAAGTATCGGGTTACAAGACGCTAGTTTGGCCTGTTTTTGACCTCCTTTAAAACATTTAAAAATGACCTAATAGTATTTGAGGGTAAATTTCGTCAAATTAAAATGAAATTGTCGTCCTTACGTTCTTTTAATGTCAGCTGTTAATGTTAAATCGCTGATTTTTTTTAAAATTTCGCTCCAAAAGGCGATTTTTTTCGGGTTTCCGAGCACAAGTCATGTCATGTTTTTAGGCAAACATCGTTCAAACCTGGCTACGTATATTATCCAGAAAAAATCAGGAATATTCCTGATTTTTATATTTTTCACCCACCTGTCCATACACGGGTAACCCAGGCTTGAAGTACTTGTTACTGCTGGGAAGAAACGCCAGCTTCAGCGGGACACGTGACATTGGGATGATGACGTAACTGCTGTTCTCGCTGCGCGACGTCACGTCCTCCGTGACCCTGGCGCCTAGCAACAAGGTCGCCTTCCGCGGCAGCCATTTTAGTCCCACGGCGGATAGGGGAATGTCAAAGTCCTGCTTTCCTTCGATCTACAGTGCAGTCAAAGCGGACAGAAAAACAGAAATAAGAAACAAAGGGCACTGCGTCGTATTATTGTTCTTGCTCAGTTTATTCTTCTTCTCCTCTTCTCCAAACAGTGACCTCTGACCTGACCAATGACATGATTCGTTGACGTCTGTCCCCATGCGGTAACCATGTAACTGGTGTTGGGTTACATGATGTTGCAATTTCATGGTCTGCTCTGTTTCTGTCACCATATAACGTTACTAGTAGTACACGTACCTGTATGTGAATGTGTTAGAGTAAGAATTAACAGAACAGACCATGTCCGAAGGTAAACATTATGCATTTGCTTTCAATTGCAAGATCTCTAGTAAATATATAAAACATATAAAAATCAATAAAAAAACTAATTGATATCAGAAATTAACTAGGTGAAGGTTCTGAACAATAACAGCGATTGCTCAAATGGGTGTACTGACCTGACTTGTAAAACTGTGCTCTCCGATGCCAAATATGGTCATGTACAGGTCCACTCGACCTTTCACAGGGCGGCCATCACGGTATCTGCATATGTTGAATAGATAATTGAAGTTGTTTATTGCAAGTTCATGCCCGAGGGCTATTTACAAAATGACAATGTGGATAGAATGTATTGAGGAATGGTATAAAGCCATATGAACATGAATTTCTACGTTTTACTCATCTAACATAACTGATTTGATTACATGGATGACATCCTCTGGGAACCCCAAACTGATGCGAGCGTTCGAATAAAAAAAAGTTTGGCAAAAAAAGTTCCTTTCATTATGAAATCATGAAGGTTAAACAAATGACACAGAATATGGTATGATGAATAATCTACTCTTCAAATTCATTTTCGTCTTTTTTTGTTTAATTTTGGTATTCAACGACATTGGTATCGTTTTCCGACATTATTTTTGCAACTTACTGTATATATTTGCTCACAGTTTGCAACTGTTTTGTACGATTTACAGTGTGGTTGAAAACGTATTTTTTTTGGAAACGGCAGAAATTCATGCGAGCGCGGATGTCATCTATATAATAAAATCAACATGGCCTAATAATAGTGATCAGTAATAATGATGATTCAAAGCTGATGATTCAAAGCTTTCCACTGCGAACCACAAAAACTTACTAATCATAAAATGATATTTTCTTAAGCAATCGTCATCTTGGGTTTAGGTATCACTTAATGAACTGTTTGACCATTTAGTTTCCGTCTTTACGTTTTTACGGAGAATATGGGAAAAAATTAATAATAATAATAATAATAATGATAATGATAATGATAATGATAATGATAATGATAATGATAATAATGATAATAATAATTATAATAATAATAATAATAATAATAATAATAATAATAATAATAATAATAATAATAATAATAATAATAATAATAATAATAATTAAGTGGCGCTGAATGGTATGCTAGTGTAAACAACAGAGAAACAAATATTGCACAGTTACAAAATAAGTGAGTACTATATACTAAATGAGCTTATTATAATAACAATATCGCATCAGTAAGTAGGAAGTAGGTCAGTACTAAGTTTAATAATATCGCTAAATACTAATAGGTCAGTACTATATACCTTTAACAATATCAACTAATAATTTGCAATATCAGCTCAAAATGATATCAGTAGACTCACTCTGCCGAGACGGCTCCCTTGACAGAAGAGTCGGACGTTGTGAGGTAGGAACCAGTCTTCATGCTGATTTTCACGTGAAACTTTGGTCTCTCTGGGAGAAACAAAACCTGTAAGCACAACTCTAGGAAACGCTTGACTGACACATTATCTACTAGATAGAGCTCCACGATCTCAAACCATCGCTAAATGATGTTAACCTTTACAACTGATGACTTGTAGATCAGGGGTGTCAGAGTATACACTACAATTTTACGGAATACAGTGCAAACGTATTAGTATACATTGCGATTTTACTTGTAAAATTGCACTGTATACAAGTAAAATTGCACTGTATACTAATTTTACAAGTAAAATAGCACTGTATACTAGTAAAATTGCACTGTATACTAATACGATTGCACTGTATTCCGTAAAATTTCACCGTATACTTATACGAGTGTACTGTACTCCGTCAAATTGCACAGTATACTAGTAAAATTGCACTGTATTCCGGATTCCGTAAACTTGCACTGTCCAGTGCTCCTTTCCTTACGTCTCCTCCAAGCCACTTGCGAGGTCCATGACCAACACGAGTCAAAAGTTTAAATCTAGATGTTTTAGTTTAAACTACATAATCTAAAACCATGAAGACGTTATGGTGATGAAATATATAGTTACATGACTAAGAAAGTGTGTATACGTTTACGATACAGGCCTATAGGACTAGCTGTGCAGATTTAAAGACTTACCAAGTGTCAGAACATAAAAGGTCGCTTCTTGAATCTGTTCATCCTGTTGACAGAGAATCAAATATGTAACATCTAACATTAACATGGAACCAGCAGAATTTTGAACAAGACTTGATAAGTTTATTGCAAGTTCCTGCCCGACGGTTAATTGCAAATGACAAGGAACATTGAAACAGAGTACAAAATAACATCAAAATCTACATAATAAAAGGTAATTGTCTAAAACTATAGCTATGTCTAAAACTATGTCGAAAGGGTTTGATAATAATATCAAGTTTGTTACAAATACATCCTCGGACGCTGAGTGCAAGGCACTTTACACGACTTTCCTTACTTCGCTAAGGTAAAAATGAGCATTTTATTTATTTATCTATTACGATTGACCACATACATAATATACATGGAGGGCATGGTGGAACAGGTGCACCTAAGTCCCCTTTGTTGGTGGCGGCATCAATGTAAGTTGAAAAAAACTTGAGTGTGCCGTCACCACGTCTGGTGATTACATGTTGGAATATATAAAAAAAGTACATGCTACACATAGAATACTTACGTCCACAAACACAGTAACCGTCCACTCTCCCTCCAGAACGGCTTTGGCGAGCTTCAGAGACTTCGTGATCAGACCTTTGGCGGAAAGTAGAAATAAATATGTCGATCTTACTTGTGTACATGTACACCTTTACACAAATCTCACATTAGTACCTGTCAGTTATAACCAGTAGGAAGGTTTAGGTCTAATTAGTCGAATAGATGCTTCTACCTTTAAAAGGAAGCTCCACTCAACCATCTTGAACAAAATCAAACAACATTTCTATGAAGATCAACTAGATCAAGAAATCTCATAATCTAAACTTTGACCTTTTTCAGGGACTGTAGCCATGCTTTGGGAACATCAGATTCGAAGTAGAATGATTTGTAATGTCTTGAATTACCCAAATCTTTTTTAATCATCTTACTTATCATTAACTGTGTTTAAATACAGGATAAGAAAAACGGAGTTACCCTAAATGTTTGCCATTGAAAGACAAAAACATATATTAAGTAAAACAGGAATAATATTTTGGTTATATCATAACAGTTTCTAAATGCAAACGGATGAAAAAATGTACCCCCCAAAAAGTGTAAGTCTCTGATGTCGGGAATATTTCATAATTCATAATATCAGACAGAAAAAGTTAAATCTTAGAAAAATTAACAACATAAAATTAATATTTTAACATCCAACAGATTGTATTTAACTCTCCCTCGAGTTTAAGTTTTTTAAGAATCCATTGCTGAGGTATATGGCAGTTTTACGAAAAGACCTTAAAAATCGGTGTATAGACACAGTACACTGTAAGGTGTATCTGTCTACTATAGTATGAGCAAAGTAGAAAGACGTTCTGATACCATCAGGAGACCGAAGGCTGTTCCAGGACATTGCCTCAAACCCATGGATATCCTACGTGAGGAAAAACAAGATTTCAAGGCAATAGATCTTAAGATGTAGTAGTATATATACAGAAGACGGGAAAATGAAGTAAAATTAGCTTAGAATTGCTAAGGATAAATTTTTCAAACTTCAATCAAAATTGTTTAGACTAGTCTAGTCTGGCCTGACTGAACCTCGCTTTAAGTAAGAGTACTCACCGAAACAACGATGTTTACCTACATGACGGAATAGAAAAAACATTGTCAGTGAATCATCAAGAAAGATCTATAAAATGTGGAACTAAAAAAGGTGTAAGTCAAGTAAGTCAAAAAAGCTGGCATAAAACTGAACTTGACTTTCTCACCCTCTCCAGCTCTACCGGCTTTAGGTTCCTGTCCACAAAAATCGCTCTGATGTAAACTGTGGATATGACAGAAAGATGGTGCAGTGAAGATAAAAACGTAGCGATAATGATAATAATAAAGCAATAAAAAACAAATTTGACCTAATCTTCAATCAGATCTTTCTGTGTCAAAGACGCGTAACAAATTAACAAGAGACACTATAAAACTAGAAAGGTAACATTTGCAAAGCAAATGCATAATGTTTACCTTCGCATATGGTCTGCTCTGTTAATTCTTACTCAAACACATTCACATATATGGTGACAGGAGTCTAAATCCCTCTTGCTATAAAATTGCAACATGATGTAACCCAACACCGGTTATCATGGTGACAGACGGTTTGGGTCAGGTCATTGCCCAGGTCAGTGTTTGGAGCGAAGAAGAAGAAACAAGGCAAAAACAATATGTTTTCCTTCCGTAAACGTAATCAATAGACAGTATCCAATTGGCAACCGAATTGGATATCGATATGATAGTGTCTTGCCGGTTGGTTACGACTTTGCCACAGAAAGGTCTACTCGTGTGGCACAGTGCTAACTCGGAGCCAATAGGTCCCGGGTTCGAGCTCTGACATGGCACCGATCTTTTGCCCTTTGGAAAGGCACTTTACACTACTTTTCTCACTTAACTCAGGTGAAAATGAGTATTTTACTGTTCTGTATTTGTCATCTGTGTTGGCGGCGACATAAAATAAGTTGACATAACTTAAGTGTGCCTTCGCCATGTTTTTTTTATTCCAACATGTAATCACCAGACGTGGTGACGACACACTCAAGTTTCTTCGACTTATATTAATGCCGCCACCAACACAGGGGACAAATGCATTACAGGACAATACTCATTTACACCTGAGCTAAGTGACGAAAGCCGTGTAAAGTGCCTTTACCAAGGGCACAAGATCGGTGGCATGTCAGGACTCGAACCCGGGACTCTTAGTTGCGAGTCGCGCACTCTGCCGCTACGCCACACGACCCCACTATGTTTGGTCATGAAATATTGGAATAAAAAAGAAAAAGATCTCGGAAATCAGCACAGACCTTCCTGTCCCGGCTGGTACACCTGCTTGTTCAGCTCCAGGAAGGCCGAGAAGCTCTTGTCGAGCACGTCGACTATCTGCGTCTCCCCGAACAGCTGAACCTTCCCTGTTCTCCCGGTCACCCGCAGCTTGTAGTCCCAGCGTCTGTGGCGATGCAGCTCCGCAGGACCGACCTTAGGCCACAGCAAGTAAATTTTATGGATGACATCCTACACAGACTCCAAATCTAATGCGAGCGGGCGAAAAAAGGACAAAACAAGACGGGCCACAAAAAACAAGGTTCCTACAATTTAAAATTTGTTCTCAATCATTGTACAAATAGTTTTGATTCAGTGGGAACATCACAAATACACAGCCAGCATCACATATCACTGCATCAAAGTAAGAAACAAAACATTAAATCAGAGTTTTTCTTGTCTCCTCTCTTCATAGTTATCTGCCCTCCACCTTCCGGCATGGCAACAGATATCTTTGCCCATTTTCGGCATGTTGACCACTGTCAGAAGGCAACAAAATTTCTTGTTTTTTTTTCCAAAATCAGGCGAAAATAATGCACGCGTCATCCATAAAAATTACTTGCTGTGGCCTAAGGGGCATGTAAGGGCGATGGGAAACCAATTTGCTTACTCCATGAAAAATGGAGGTATTGTTTTGGTGTGTCTGTCTGTGTTTCCGCACATTTATATTCAGCATAGCTTCAGAACGCCTTTATGGATTGTGATAATATTTGGTAAGTTGATAGGTCGAGGTGAGGTGAGGTGATAGGTCGTAGGAAGACATACGTCATGGTCAAATATGGGCCTCCTGGAGGATGACCTTGGTACTACACCAGCACTTCCGGTTTTTGTATCTTATGTCCTGAGCATGCTATGGTCTTGGAGTACTGAACAAGACTATTTCTTGAGAGGGGGGAAGGAGGCAATATACATCAGGGCCCATCACCCTTCACTTAACCGCGACGGGGGCCGACATCGTCTACAAGATACCTTTGATACCAGTGTTGACGTCACACTTCAAAGAAGCCACGTGACAAGCCTCACTGGATTAGTCTACTGAGGAAGACCACAGTGACTGGTCGAAAGCTCTAGGTGAGAGGACTTTTTGTGTTGGACCAAAAACTCTAAACAGCTTTGCTGCTGTTATTTTTCTCTGTTGTTGACATTTAAAAGGGCCTGTTTCCCGGAATGACGGGATGTTTACAGCTGTTCTGGTAGGCTGGTTGATTACTAACAACCGCGTCCTTGACCTGGTACTAGCGGAAACGAATTGTTTTGAATTGAACGAAAACAAGACAGAGGAGGTCAGGATAGTGTTGCGAACGATACGGTGGAGGGCATAGTCTAGTACTAGTAATTGGCTTTCCTGTGTTACTATATGGGAATTGTGTCAGAATAACGTGGTCAAAAGTCTTATACCTGAGTTTTAGACCTTGAAAAACACACATTGGCAGGGTAGTCCAACCTCTTTTAAGACTTAAAAGTCTCTATTTACGAAAAATATGAAAAGTCTTATACAGCGGAACCATGCGAGAATTCTACCCGAACATTGACCCCTGACCCCTCTGGACAGCTGATGACCGCATGGAAACCTACATCTTCTTTAGCGAGCCAGACAACACAAACATGGCTGCAGGTCTGTTTTCTCAACAAAATAAAAATACTACAACCCTTACCTATAATACAGACTAATTTGGTTTCAGACTGCCATAGACTAAAACGGAGCCCTCTGCGCCTGCGCCTAGTACTGACCTTTGCCCTCCTGGATAAGGGAGCAACATATGATAACTTATAATATGATTATGCACATTTTGTGTTGTAGACAAATGATTGAGTACTTACGGGCAACAGCATCGTTGTCGTGTTTCCTGGAAATTAAAGAGAAACAACATTAATTAGAATTCTACGACCTCATACATTTGGCAAATGATGATAATTTTTACGATTGACAAATTATAAATGTTTCTCATTGACCATGAGAATAAGACCTTCAGTTGCATAGATTATATCAGTTGATCATATTCTCCACCCAGTGACAGTCATCTTAACAATGAGCTCAAGGGTCATATTTTAGCATTTCAAATCAAAATATGCGAGTACGGTTCAAAGATAGATATGTTATGTTTGATGATATTCACCTTCACTTAACTTTCAAATGCCACGAGTATGGAATACGCGTCAGTTACCACCATGGAATTACAGCATTTTCTCATTAATTATGCACATTAGGTTGTCATTTACATTACTGTAGAAATCTAGTTATCGTATTGAGTGCTCTAAAATTTAGTCTAGTATTATTTGTATTAAAAAAAATCATCCATCTGTTCTGCAGTTGACGAACAGATAGACATAAACTCTGCCTAAAACATAACCTCTATTTGTTTTATGGAGAAAATTGTTTGTCAATTTCGCTGTTGGGATGTGATAATTGAAAGTTTATTTATTGCAAATTCGTGCCCGGAGGCTAATTGCAAATTACAAAACATAAAAGAACATCGATCATCATCATCATTGGCAGTCCAGTCTCGGAAGACTATGTAAGAGGTGCTAGTGTCACGGAAATGAAAAGAAACCTACAGTGGACCTCACTGGAAGACAGAAGAAAGATGTCTAGACTATGCATGATGTACAAAATGACTAATAAACTGGTGGATGTCCCAACTACTAAGTACCTAATACCAGCCCAGAAGAGAACAAGAAATAGCCACGCATTCAAGTACCAGAGTTATCAACCAAGGATTGAGGTGTTCAAGAATTCATTCTTTCCTAGAACTATCGCAGAGTGGAACTCACTGTCACCAAGTACAGTAGGGGCATTGTCAATAGATAGCTTTAAACAATGTCTAGAGCTAGAAGTTCAAGGGTTAGGTGTAACAAGTCGATCGGTGTAATATAGCCAGCTGCCGCCGCGCCGCGTGCCTGCGAAGCTGGTGTGTTACGCCGAAAGGCGGTTATACCGGCTGTACAGATACAGATACAGATTGTCGCCACCCTGGGAGTGCATCGTCTACTGTGGCTGTAGAGTCCGATTCGTGATATCGATACAGAGTACAAAATAACTTAAGTCTACATGTAGGTAGCTATCTGGAACTATAACTATTTATAAAATATGTCTGAAGGGTTTGACTTCTCTTCTGTAAACCATGGAGGACGTAATGTCCCACCTTTTCCAAAATTTGTGGGTTTTGTTAAGGCCACACTGATTTAATTTTATGGATGACATCCGCGCGCGCATTGATTTTCGCTTGTTCTCAAAAAAAAAAAAATCATGTCTTTTGAGGCTTCACGGAACTCCGGAACTCGGCAGGAACTCGGTACAGACTGCCGACTCATGAATGCCGCAAAAGGGCGGCTTATCGTAAAACTTCTTTTGTACTACCGCAAAACGTAAATTTTGTCGTAAATGAACCCTTTGCACATGCGTACTAGCTACACTAACAATGTAGAGCGCGAAGTTTGAAGAGATGGCGGGGCAGCATCGTCCTCAAAGTACGTCAAACTGGAGGCGTTGTTGTCGACTGGTATGCCATCGACATTGGCGAGGGGGATGTAACGTTTGCCCAGCTTTACGAGCGACTCGTGGCAGCCAGCGAGTATCGCCCGGACAGACGTCCTTTCCAGAGCGGCCACCACACGTTTGAGAGAAAATGGGAGCTGTGTTGAAGTGGGTCAGGCCACTTCTCAGTGCAGTTCGGCTGTTTTGTCCGTATTGTTGTTGACAAAACTGCAACAACTAAAGCCAAAGATTGTCAGCAGAAGTCAGCTTTTGAGGTAAGAATAGTTCAGTTATTTTTTGTTTGTTTTGTTTTTCTGATTTCGATCCAGTATCCGTTGCAAAATTTATGGGGAGGGGCGCGTACACGTGTTATGATACAGACAAAATAAAGTTGTCAAATTATGATTTACAGTAGTTTTATGTAGATTATGATGTTGTAGTCATATGGCAAATTTCCAACAAGATGCATTTCTTCTGTTGGGTGTATTTTTTAATAGTGAGCTCTTGCAAAAATTATTTCACAAAATTTCCTATTCGAAGAATGATTTTTATTTCTCTGTTTCAAATCCGTTTTGTGCAGGGCTCTTTCATGTAGTGCACCAGTGGAGGTGTACTCTGCGCGAGTCAAGTCTAGGGCAATGGCCATTCTGCCACTAGCTGGTATGCTGGCAGTGTGGGGAAACAGACACGCTTCCCATCCCTCCAGAGAAACTGCAGTGTTTCAGAGCATTCATCCAGTGTGCCAGGTGGGTTAAATATTATTGTGTACCTCATGTTTTAATTGTACATTCATTCTCACCCGCATTAGTAATGTTGTAATTTTTACAATACACTTACAATTTTATTTGGAAACATACATTCCAATAGTAAATCGATTTTGCATACCATGTCATTTTTCTGTAGGTGTGAAAAGCCACTCGTGTTGAAGAGCGTACAAGAGTGAAGAGAAAGCTGGAGAGGAAGGGATCTAGAGAGGAAGAAGATGGACCACTAACTTTCAGGTGGGTACTGTTTCTGCTCTACCTTTTACATTTTGCCGAAAATATTGATCTCAAACTTTCATCTGAAATAAAATCCACATCTATTCAATCCCCTTGTTGTATGCACTTCTACAGGGTATAAAGTATAAACTATATACTGTATATATAATTCATGTATATATCTACCTACAATGTAGGTCAAGCAATACCTTTTACATTTTTCTGTAGGGAGAGAAAACTGCGAAGGAGGAAGCTGCGAAGGAGGAAGCTGTGAAGGAGGATGAGACCTGAAGAAGACTAACTACATCTACCTCCTGCAAATAAAAACTTGTTTGATGCAGTCACTGTGTCCTGTGGTTCAATCCGCAATATCGGCTTTGTATTCCTGTGGTTAAGCAGCATCTTTTTTTTTTTTTTCTGAATTTTTTTTTCGCCCTCTCGCATTAGTTTTGTGGTCCCCAGAGGATGTCATCCATAAAATTAAATCAGTGTGGCCTAAGCTAAAAGAAGAATAGTTTTTTCGTTGTCTGTAAGTTTAGAGGAATTGGGATGAATTGTAGAAGTTTGAATGGTGAACTCATTTTGAGCGTTGGTATGGAATGAACAGTTTGATATAAAATGTATTTCGTCTTCCAAAGCCTTTGCACTACAATATTGTCTGCCCCTATGCTTGTCGGTTGAATTTCCGCGTGTTCTGATGCAATACCCGTCCCCCGTGGCACGTTAAACCATCTTGTTTTCACTTCGCTGGCAGATAGAACGTCACCCGGTGTGACCTGTTCTCTTATCGGTGGATCAAGGGCATCACACGGCTGATTACACACAATTATCTCCCGCCGCATCCTGCTAGTGTCATCCCCTGCTCCATAGCTGAGGGTCTGCATGGGGGTGCCCTAGTAACGATTAACGGTAAAATTCAGCAGGCCCAACAACGCTTAACGGTAAATTCAGGACGGTTGGTAACGCTTAACGGTAAATTGACATGCATTTTTTTCGAACTCCACCATATTTGGTAATCTGAATTGTAGAATTAAAAGGACCAAAAACGCTTCACGAGGAATATACCGATAACGCTTAACGTTGAATTACAGCGGGTCGGCAACGATTAACGGTGAATTAAAATAGCCCATAACGGTTAGGCCACACCAAGTAAATTGTATGGATGACGTCCGCGCGCGCATTGATTTTGGCCTGTTCCTAGAAAAAAAAAACAATTAGCTCCGTTTCCTGTAACTATGACCAAAGAGTCACGACAGTGCTCAGATTGACGTGAAACCCGTAACGCGAAAACAGGACAGGACTGCTGTTCCGCCTGATTTATTGCTGTTTTGATGATGAATAAAAGACTTCTTGCTTGTTACACTGTGTCACCTCATTCAATTTGTGTCCTAACATTTGTCGTCTCTTAGTATGTTTCTAATCTAGGCATCTTGGTTTTTTAGGGCCCTTCTTGTTTTTCTTTCGCCCTCTCTCATTAGATTTAGGGTCTCCAAAGGACGTCATCCATAAAATTTAGTTGGTGTGGCCTAATAGCAAAAAGGGCATGCAGGCCCTCATAGCTGTACATGTACGGGGTTTGACAGGCGGGGCTGACGGGGTAAGCTTCAGGATTAGCCGGGGCGCCGAACCAGGTGTTACCCCGAGCTGACAGAGATAAAAACATGTCATGTGAGCTGCTGTTTGTAGCACTTTGGTTTCTGTTGTTGCGTCATTTTTTTTGCAGCTTCGACAAGAATCTTTGTGCTTGCGTTAGCCATACAATATTGTTACTTGATAAAGAAGGTTAAGTTTTGCGTCAGTGTGTGTGTTTGTGTGTATGTATGTATGTATGTGTGTGTATGTGTGTGTGAATGTGTGTGTGTGTGTATGTGTGTGTGTGTGTGTGTGTGTATGTATGTATGTATGTATGTATGTGTGTGTGTGTGCCCTATTGTGTGTGTGTGTGTGTATGTATGTGATGTGTGTGTGTGTGTGTGTGTGTGTGTGTGTGTGTGTGTATGTGCCCTATTGTGTGTATGTGTGTGTGTGTGCGTGTGTGTGTTAGTGTGTGTGTGTGTGTGCATGTGTGTGTGTGTGCTTATGCGTGTGCGTGTGTGTTCGCAGCTGTAACTCACAATCCGTTTGCTGCATTGGTGTATATACTTTAACATGTTGGTGTGCAAAAGGGTATCAGCAAACACTTAAACTAGCACACAACACAAACACCAGGATTTCCTTAACGGATGCTATGTATCCTACGGAATCTTGTTGACGTTCACGAATCTTAGGTGGTAACTTGAGCACATCGTACGAAAGAAGGACTCACCATCGGAAATTTCAACGTAAGCTGTACCACGTAGTTGCTTTTTAATTTGTTGCATTTATTATTTTTTGCTCTAATATATTTATGCCTAACAAAATATACAAAGGAACGGCACATAGGCGAATGCAAAATTGCTCAAACAATTGTTATAGCTCTTACGTAAACGTCCAATTTTCTGTATACTTTCAAACTTTCAGCAAACTTTTAAATCACCACATGGTCTTTGTAAAATAAATCAAAATTTGCAATGAATTACCTATCACCGCACTTGGACTTATGAAAACTTAAAAAGTATAGAGGCATTCTGTACCTGTATCTGTATAGCCGGTATAACCGCCTTTCGGCGTAACACACCGGCATCGCGCAGGCACGCGGCGCGGCGGCAGCTGGCTATATTACACCGATCGACTTCTTACACCTAACCCTTGAACATCTAACTCTAGACATTGTTTAAAGCTATATAATGATAATGCCCTACTTTACTTAGTGACAGCGAGTTCCACTCTGCCTTAGTTCTAGGAAAGAATGAATTCTTGAAAACCTCAATCCTTGGTTGATAAGTCTGGTACTTGAAGGCATTAACCAAACATGGCAATACTTGTGGTTGGGGGGTGTTCCTTGGGGAAGATCCTGGCCCTTGAAGGGATGTAGAGGCGCGTGTTTAGCACATTTACAGCTGAGTCAGCAGGAAGCATCACTCCTTGTGCTTTGGATTGAGTTAATCTCTTCTGCCCACAAGGTCCCTCCCTGAGGTCCGCTTCTTACCACTAATGTTCCTGATCTTTTGACTTTCTCTTCAAGCAGAGGTTTGGGTTTTGGCTTATTTTGGCGTGGTTTTAGGCTTTCTAATCTGGGTTTCTTTCTTTTTTTTATGCACTGGAATCTTTTTTTGGTCACGTGTTGGGTTTGCGTGAAAAAAAATGTTTTTTCTCTGACAAAAGCCCTGTTCAGACGGAATCAGTGAAAGCGCTTGACATGTGGTTTTCCCCGAAGTCGGTTTCAAGTGGCTCCATCTGAACGCTCCAAATCGTAATGAAAGCGCCTCGATCCTAAACCACTTCGGGATGTAGTTTCGAACTAGTTTCCCCGCATCGTGATTTGCGTCTGAACGCAATGTGATTCCAATGTGACTTCGCCTGGTCATGGATTACGGTGGGGCCACGTCGGCATTCAGCCGAGATACGTTGGGAGGGGGGGGGGAGGCACCAGCCAGCAGGTCGTTGACCTCTGACAATTATAACACGCTACCTCGCGTGTTTTCATAAAAAAACAACTAATGTAGATTAGGAGAATCATGATCGGGCACGGTTTCAAACGAATGTGTGGCACGTGGACCAGATGTGAGGAATGTGCATGCCCGTAGCCAGGATTTTGAATGGGGGGGTTCTTCCCACTGCTTGAGGGGACCTCGAGTGCCGTAGCCGCGAGGTTCCTAAGGGGGTCCGGGTGCATGCTCCCCCGGAAAATTTTGAAAAATGAACGTTCTAAAATGGCATTTCGTGCATTTTTGAAAGGATTTCCAAGAAAAAATAAGAGGAAAAAATAAGAGATAAATTTTCATTCAATGACAAAGGGAGCAGTTTTTCAACGAATCCAGTTCATCTTTTCAAGAAAAATCTTGGACCTTTACATAAAAAGTGGACCAAAAAGTGGACCTTTGAGTCTTGTGGGGGGAACCCGAACCCCCGAACCCCCCTGGCTACGGGCATGATGTGAGTTACTCGAAAGACAGTGAAGCAGTGCCTGTGTGCCGGTATGTTATCGCACAGTGCGTCGGCGTTTTCCCCTGCTGACCCGCGGGGGTAAGTGTTCACGCGGCGCGCACGTGGGAGGGAGGACGTGCCCTTCGGCCCCGCAGAGACACGTGCTGAAAAACAAGTGGACTGAATACGTCAGCTCGGATGATCTTCACCTCCATTTGGCGCAAACATGTGGTCGGTTTGAGCTAGCCTCTACCAGGCACCGCGGATCGCTGGAAAAATAGTAGAAATTGGCCTAAATAAAGGGATTGTATACCAGAGAAGATCCAGGGCCATAGAAGCTCCAATTTCCGTGGGTCGCAAATTGGAGCTTCTATGGCCCTGGATCGTCTCTGGTATACTATCCCTTTATTGCGGCCAATTTCTACTATTTTTCCAGCGATCCGCGGTGCCTGGTAGAGGCTAGGTTTGATCACTGATGAGCGCGCATCACAGTAACAGTTTTACTGTCAAGGACTCTGCAAGGAGGTGCTAGTGTCACGGAAATAAAAGAAGTAACCTACAGTGGGTGTCACTGGAAAAATGTCCAGACTATGCATGATGTGCAAAATGACTAATAAACTGGTGGACGTCCCAAGTACCTAATACCAGCCCAGAAGAGAACAAGAAATAGCCATGCCTTCAAGTAACCAAGTTATCAACCAAGGATTGAGGTGTTCAAGAACTCATTCTTTCCTAAAACTATATATCGCAGAGTGAAACTCGCTGTCACCAAGTACAGTAGGGGCATTGTCATCGGATAGCTTTAAGCAGTTATATGTTCAAGGGTTACATTTAGGTGTAACAAGTCAATCGGTGTAATGTAGCCAGCTGCCGCCGCGCCGCGTGCCTGCGAAACTGGTGTGTTACGCCGAAAGGTGGTTATAACTGCTATACCGATACAGTTATAGAAGGAGGGACTACATGAAGGTTTCCAATGCAATTTCAGAGCCGCAAAACTGGAAATACTCTGAATAAGGCAATCTGTGTCATATTAACTCATACTGTCCCACATTAACACGTTTTAATCAGTATTTCATACTTAACCCTAAACAGTACACCTGGGGTCCGCGCGGACCCCAGCACTATATATTCTGTAATATCTTTTTTGTTTCTAAAGATTTTTTTCTGAAATTTTAGGTAATTGTCACCCACAAAGTTGTCTCTCAATACATTGCAGAAAACTCCGTTTCTACTATTTATAAAAAAAATTATATCTGATTTTCTTTTGGGGTCCGCGCGGACCCCAGCCGGCTTTCGATCATAATGGATACACTGGCGTTCTTATACATTACCTTATTTCCGTTTTTATATGTTTTTATGTACTCATCGTATGTCTACCAAGTTTTCAGAGATTGGTGTAGTAATAGAATTAAATTTTAATAACTTTGGTGTAATTATGACGTCATATGACGTCAGAGCTAATAAAACAGTCCGCCATATTGGATTTTGACCAATGACGTCATCAAATTACCATATTCTATGCATATTAAATGATTTAACTTATATTTAATTATGTAAGATGTTATTAATGTTGGAAAAGAAGTGTAATTTAATATAAAACTCAGAAAATTTTTATGTTTAAACCAAAATTACTTCTATTTTCAAAAAAACTGCCTGCTAGAAACCCGTTGCCATGGCAACACAAAAAAACATCAACTTACTAGTATTAAACTAATATCAACTTTTTTCCAGAGACATTTTAGGAAAGTTCTCCAAATTTGATACTTCTAGCGCAAGCCGTTTAGCCGCTATCTGAGATCAAAGTTGGGCCTCAAAAGCCCCTTCAGTCTGAAATGGGTTTAAAAATCGGGTATTTCCTCTTGTCTTCTTTTCTTCACCAAAAAATAGAAAAAGTTCAAAATGTATGATTATTGTATGTAATGTGGACACAGAGATTCCCACATCAGTTTGCAAAACAATTGAGCTGGTAGCATGTTGATAATTTCTAAAAATTAGCAAAAAAACTGTTCTGGGGTCCGCGCGGACCCCAGGTGTACAGATTAATCAGTCCGGGAAGGTGTACTGTTGAGGGTTAAGGCATAAAAATTAAACAAGCCCCAAGATAAGTCCTTTATTTTGAGTCCGGTGGTACCCTTAAAAATCAACCCAGGTCCTTCCAGTAACCGTTGTTTTTCATCAGACTTTGGGGCATTTTTGCTCCGACAGTGTCGTTTCAACTTACAACATGTAGTATGTAGTGATTAGAGTCGAAAAATCTAGTTTCCAATCCCTAAAATTGCACTGGATACCTTAAAGGGTTTGAGACGGGAGAGCTGAACAAAGCCTTGGTCACGCACAACCCGCCGTACGTGCTTTTTGTCCGTACGTTTTTTTGGGAGGCTACGTCTGCTACGTTTTTTTCTGAAAACGTGGGGAAGGAGTGGCATCGACGCACATCACTCGCACCGTTGCGCAAGGTGTAAGAGTGTGGTCTGCACGACACGTCTGGCCTTGAGCGGTTGCGTGCATCGTTCGTTGCACAAGTGGTAAGTGAGTTGTACGTGCTTACAACGTACGATTTCTGTGCGATTGCAACTTTAGCGTAAGGAGGCCGTACTCACACGTGCGTCTTTCGTACGGTACGTACGGGGCACGCGCGTCGCCCGTACTCGCACGCACGGGTAGTGAATCCATAGACCGCACGCAGAAAAAGTTTTACATGCACTTAAAGTTCTACGGCGTGTCTGCGTGCTCCCAAATCCGTAGGATTCCGTACGGAGGCGGTACTCACCACGCACGGATGCCCTGCATTTGCCCACGTTTTTGCACGCAGAAGCACGTACGGCGGGTTGTGACCGAAGCTTAAGGTTCGACAGTTCAGTTGTTAGCTGTACCCACCTGTTGGTGTGATAGCCACCATACGTGAGACAGCGCCCAGAGGCTGGACCAGGTTGCGGTGATGCCGTGAGCTCGCCAGTAGCTCCACCGTCACGTTCACGGCCGCCTCTCGGGCCTCCCCGAATAGCCGCACCGAGACGGGCTCCGACAGGCCCCGGCGGAGTACACGAGGAGCCATCACCATGTAGTTCCTATATATACGGGAGGAAGAGAAATAAGAGTTCTACGATCTCATACCTTCGACAGATGTTGTTAACATTGACTGAAGAATCATAATGTTTCTCATTTATTATGTAAAAAAAATCCTACATGAATGATGTTAAAATCAAGAATGATTCTACTACTGTATATAAATTATGCAAATCAGGACCTAATTTGCTCGATTGTTACCTAAGGAAACTCACGGCAATCCGTTTACTGGTTCTTGAGTTATCCTCTATCAATTTATTTTGCTCTTAAATGCTTCTGCAGTTCCAAAACAAGAGGGCCCAAACTCACGTCACTTCTTCCCGAGCACAAGAGGTATCTACCAGTCAAAATTTGGGACCCTAGGTAGCATGTCCAGATCACAAGATATCAACATCGGAAATGCCGGTGCAGTACCGTAAGAATCCGCCAAGGGGCAGAAAATGTAATGATTTGGAGGTCGTTTCAAAACCTACCAACCGACCACGTTTCACAGGCGTGACGGACATGTAGGCCGTGTTTAAGTGAAGTCACCCAAACCGCGATTCGGGTAACTCACATTCCTCACATCTGGTCCACGTGCCACACATTCCTTTGAAACCGTGTCCGATCACAATTCGCTTGAGCTACATTTATTGTTGTTTGATGAAAACACGCTTGGTAGCGTGTCATTATTGTCAGAGGTCAACGACCTGCTTGCTGATGCCCCCCTCCCACCGTATCTCGGCAGAATGCCGACGTGGTCCCGCCAGAGGCGGTGAAGCTCGTCCTAGAACGGACACATTATTTGACAATTACTTCTCTTTAAGTTGCTGCCACGTCAAATTTGGTATTGCATATAAATAAAGAAATATCGCCATGTAATCCATGACCTTTTTTGTCAGATGTCGTTAGTGATGGAATTGCTTATTGTGTTTACCGAAGGAAAACATATTGTTTTTACTCAGTTTCTTCCTCTACGTTTTCTCCAAACAGTGATCTATGACCTGACCAATGACATGATTTGTTGATGTCTGTCACCATGGTGACTGGTGTTGGGTTACATGATGTTGCAATTTCATGGTCTGCTCTGCTCCTGTCACCATATACTAGTAGTACATGTATGTGAATGTGTTTGAGTAAAAATTAACAGGGCAGACCATGTCCGAAGGTAAACATTATGCATTTGCTTTTCAGATGTTACATCTCTAGTTTGATTTCTTTCCGTCTGCTCTGCCAGACAATTACATGGCAGATGTCCCGGGGTGCCCGTAAAGCTAGTTGTTTTCTGGAGCATCAAAAGTCTAGTTTCCTTCCAGTGCAAAAACAATAAAAAAAAGCCTAAAAACACGCCCAAAATACCCCAAAACCCACTTTTGTAGTAGACTATAAACTTGCTACATTTCAAAAATTAGCAGAAAATTGACTTTTACTACCCTGAAATTACTCTGGGCTACTTTGACTCATGTGCAAATCTAGTGATACGCCAAAAAGAGCCGGGAACCTATCGGTCAGTGACTGAGTGCACCGGGAAGCTTTGTTTGGTCTTCCCCGAACTTGAAACTCGATCCAGGTGATAACTTCAGAAAATCAATTGGAGCGGATGATCCCCTCCTGTGATCACAGAGGCGAACTGTTTGACCTTCCCCTGCGTTTGAAGGTCACACAGAAAATGCCGGAAAAGCGTGGGAACGAGAAGATTAGAGCACCTGGCGCGCCTGGCATGCTGGGTAGGGACCTCCGAAGTCCCAGGAAGCTTCATAAAAGGAAAAGAAGAAC
>NW_017802569.1:857220-860273 GCF_001625305.1 Branchiostoma belcheri
CATTAAAAGGAAAAGAAGAACGCTGACTTGGACGTTTTCTTGGCACTTAGAATCACGCGGCTTAGAGGCGGTGTCAAGACGTCCTATTAAGATAATTGGATAAGGTAACTTCATGTATGAAGAAATTTGTCGTACCAGGGGTTATGCCAAGGGGCTGGTAAGGTTCAAGCTAAGACGTTTCATATAACTGGAAGAAGAACGCTGACTGGGATGTTTTCTTGGCTCTTGGAACCATGCGCCTTGTAGAGTCAAGACACCCTATTGGATCCATATAGATAACGTGAAGAAGGTATCTTAATGTATGATAATGAGTCTGGTGTGAGGGAAGGAGAGATGTGGGCGCTCTGTCACTGGTCCACATATTTGGGGATGAGGTAAAATATTTTTTCCCTCATCCCTGAGTGTGTGGACTGGTGGTGGACAGTTTCGCATCTTTCTTTCCCTTACGCCATGTCCAGGAATTGGCTTCTGGTATTCATCACATTACTGAAATCTGAAAATATCTGAAATTAATGTCTCCCTAGGACTCTTTTAAGTGAACATGTTTAACATGAGTATTTATACGGGCTTTAATAGGGTATGAATTACACAAACCTTTATTGTACATGGAGATTTAAGCTTCATTCTACAATAATGTCAAGAAACTTCATCTGTGATATCTAGGGCAGTCTAAAGACCTGTTGTGTCTAAGTGATTTAGACATCATTTTTTAGTGTCTGTCTTTGTGATTGGTCCGTGTATTTTGGGGATATGGCTGTAAAAGTTGTTAAAAGTAGCTGTGTATGTATACGTACTTGTACCTGTACTTGTCTCCATGATTTGAATAAACAGAGAAAAAAATCTTAATGTATGAAGACATTTATTGATGTGTCAAGGATTCTGCCATGCACTGGTGAAATTTCAAGACGTTTTGATACGTTGGGGATTTTTTTCTTACACAAGCGGTCGTGTTTCTGCTTACGTCTCGATGCCTATCAGACACCTTCCTCAGTCGACTCTCAGGGCTCCTGACTGGAGTACTGCTTCTCACCGCTATATGTAGCCATTTAACACAATCCGAAACATGGCTCATGATCAGTTGTAACGTTTTGTCTGATCTACTGATTTTAGCAGTCGCTTTCAGAAGACCATACCTGTACTTTTTTTGTTGTGTCAATAAAGAATCTGATAATATCACGTTAAAAGCCAGTAGATAGACAGTTCCGTGCAGTAATGCGTAAAAATCCTCTTTTTTTATGTACAATAAAGGTATTCATTCATTCATTCATTATAAATATAAGCAGATGGTCCCCAAAGTACCCATTCACTCATTCAGACGAATTTCTTCCTGGACAATATTGGTTTCGAAAAGTGGAAGAACTCTCTATTGACAGGAAATATCAGTATGAAAGTATACAAATTAGTCCTACAAAAGGGACACAAGAACACCCACATGTACGTGAGCCGTTCAATTGAATGCCTTTAAAGGCATCCGGTGCAGTTTTGGAAACCAGATTTTTCAAAGTCAATATTCTTGTCACTTAATTATTGACATAATAAGTTGAAACAACACTGTCTCAATGTATATCGACACTCATGGAGCAAAAATGCCCAAAATTCTGACAAAAAAACCGTTACTGGAAAGACCCGGATTGAATTTTAGGGTACCACCAAGAAAATAAAGGACTCATCTTGGGGCTTGTTTCTGCAGTTTTGAATGCCTAAAGTATGAAATACTGATTCAAATGAGCTAATGTGAAGCAATATTTGTCAATATCATACAGATTGCCATTTTCAGAATATTTCCAGTTTTGCCGCCAATACTGCACTGGATGCTTTTAAGTTTAAGAGAACCGTCGGTGTNATATGTCTGGAGTAACACCACAGAGACAGCCAAGGCTACTCGAAAAAAAAAGAACTTGACACTTGGGCAAGAAGTTGCAATTAGGCCACAGCAAGTAATTTTTATGGATGACATCAGCGCGCGCATTAATTTTCGCCTGATTTGGAAAAAAAAAGAAATTTTGTTGCCTTTTGACAGTGGTCAACATGCCGAAAATGGGCAAAAATGTCTGTTGTCATGCTAGAAGGTGGATGGCAGATAACTATGAAGAGAAGAGACAAGAAAATGCTCTGAATTAATGTATTGTTTCTTACTTTGATGCAGTGATATGTGATGGTGGCTGTGTATATGTAATGGATCCTACTGAGTAAAAACCATTTGTACAATGATTGAGTCAAAATTTTAAAATGTAGGAACCTTGTTTTTTTCGGGCCGCCTTGTTTTTTTTCGCGCGCTCGCATTAGATTTGGTGTCTGTGGAGGATGTCATCCATAAAATTTACGCGCTGTGGCCTTAGGTAAATTGACACGTCTTAAATGGAGAGCACACTTCCACATGGCCTTAAGGAAATGTGATCCCATCTTGCTTGCAAACTCGCCGACCGAGACCCGCAGGTTCGCAAATCACTTGCCCTTGACCTCTCACGAACCATAACAAAAGGCCTCTACTAGCTGTGAAGAGTATGGAAAGGAATGGGGTATGAAAAAGGCAAAAGAACGGTACAGACTATGCATGATGTACAAAATGACTTATAGACTAAGTACCTAATACCAGCCCAGAAGAGAACACGAAATAGCCATGCCTTCAAGTACCAGAGTTATCAACCAAGGATAACTCTCTTTGGATAACTCTGGTACGTAGCGTAAGTTGTATGACAGTGGCTACCTCACACAGCTTGCCTTTCTGTTTCTTAGATCTTCGTCGCTAGCCTGGCGTTAAGACTTTTGGAACTGCGGAAGGGGAAGCGCCTACGGCCTACACAGTACATCAGTACCTGCCCGTAGCCAGAATTTTTAATGGGGGGGGTTCTTCCCACTGTCTGAGGGACCAGTGAGCGCAAAAAATTGACCCTTTTTTGAATGGCACATTTCCTGCGTTTTTGAGAGAATTTCAAAGGAAAAATGAGGCATAACTTTCGCTGGTGATACAAATCAGTCCATCTTTTCAAGAAAAATCTTAATAAAAAGTGGACCTTTCAGCCTTGTGGGGGTTTCTTCAGAACCCCTACATC
>NW_017802569.1:860293-866759 GCF_001625305.1 Branchiostoma belcheri
AACCCCTACACCTTCCCCTTTCGTAGGGGAAGGGGGGGGGTCCCAACAACGCTCTACGCTAAGTTTTGCACTTTTGAGAGCTGGCTACGTATTACGCTGAATTCAGAAAATCTCTCGATTACGCTTTAGGTTAAATTCCAAGTGGCTACAACGCATTACGTAGAATTGAAACGGCGAATACGGTCTACGCAAAATGCGCCAATTACGCTCTATAAGCGGTCCGTTTACGCTCTACGTAGACTTAAAACGGCCGATTACGCTCTACGGAAAAGGACATGAGGGCCCCTTTCTCTGACTGAGTTTGTTGCGAGCCGTCCCTAGCTGTCGATCGGAAACGATCAACCCTCACGGCTGGTTCTGATGTTATTTTGAGAGGCCGACTCGACAGGGTACCCGCACCGGTAATGCCGCGGCACTCATCGGGACCGCGTGAAGGACAAGGTCAGCGTTCTGAAGGTCAGTCCGGCGCATCCCGTACCTAATGGCCCTGCTACAGGTACCGTGCTGTTTGTGTGGGAGTAGAGTTACACAGGGCGATCGTTCTCTGTCTGAAAACAGTTGGGCCACACTAGCTTCCACCAGGCCTTTCTACGGGAATACGGATCGTAGAATTCGCCCCAAAAAAGAGAGTAAAATTGACCAAGGGAGTCCGGCCGCGGGGAGGTAGTTTTTTTTCCCAGCGCGGCCAGTCAAACCTACAAGGCGGCCAAACTCCCCTGGCGAATATTCTCCTATACAATGTATATAGCCAGCGTAGTTAGTTATAGTCTGGTAGAGACTATGGGGCCACTCCAACATAGAATCATTTCTCTAAGTCTAAGGTAGCAGAAGTTTCAATGAGTGAATATGGCAAGATCCACACTTCTTCCCAGTCCTCTGTTTTCATCTCGGCCTCTTGAATTTGATGAATCTTTACTCTACATTTACGAAAACTTTTTGAAAATGTAGAATAAAGATCGATGTGTCCTTGAGGTGTGCCCTTGAGTTTGTATAGTGTAGGGAAAATAAGATACAATCTAAGGCCACAGCAAGTAAATTTTATGGATGACATCCTCCGCAGACTCCAAATCTAATGCGCGAGCGGGCGAAAATAAAACAAGGCGGGCCGGAAAAAACAAGATTGCTACATTTTAAAATTTTGACTCAATCATTGTACAAATGGTTTTGATTCAGTGGGAACATCACATATACACAGCCATCATCACATATCACTGCATCAAAGTAAGAAACAAAACATTAAATCAGAGCCTTTTCTTGTCTCCTCTCTTTTTAGTTATCTGCCATCCACGTTCCGGCATGGCAACAGACATCCTTGCCTATTTTTTGGCATGGTGACCACTGTCAAAAGGCAATAAAATTTCTTGTTTTTTTTTTCAAAATCAGGCGAAAATCAATGCGCGCGTTGATGTCATCCATACAAATTACTTGCTGTGGCCTAACACAGCTCCTAGTAGGTAGTTACAGCTACATGTACATGCTAGTATGAGTCTTGGGTGGTTGGTGCCATAGCACTAGTAATTACCAGCCATCTCTCACCACCGGCCTATAGGTCTGTAGTTGTGAGACTAAAGGGACTCAGGTAGCCTTCCCCCGGGGACACAGTCTGAAACAAAGCCGGGCTGTTCCGTCAGCACACACCGGCAAGGCTGCTGGGTCGTAACGGTCATGTTCCAGGCCGCATTGTCCTGGCTACTATACTCAGCCTTTCTTTACTGGTTTGAGATGGAATCGAAAGTGATTTTTTTATATGCCAACATGTAATCAAAAGACGTGGTGGCGGCACACTCATGTTTTTTTTCAACTTATATTAATGCCGCCTCAAAACACATACAGGGGACAATACAATACTCATTTTCACCTGAGCGAAGTGAGGAAAGTCGTGTAAAGTGCCTTTCCAAAGGGTACAAGATCGGTGGCATGTCAGGACTCGAACCCGGGACCTCTTGATTCCGAGTCGAGAACTCTGCCCCTACGCCACACGACCCCAACGAAAAGTGATATTGATAATGGTACCAAAGGAGTGCGATGAAATACGATTTTATTAAAGGCTGACGGTTTTGTATCAAAGACAACAGTGCACGCTCACCGAAATGTTCTCATTTCTAGAGGCCTTGTTTTATTTCCCCCTGCTTTTTCCTATAGCCATTGCATGGGACTGGAAACTACTATCTTGCTAGTTAACACACAGTACTTTCTGAATTCGGAGTAATTCATGCCATGCCATTACATAAAACAAACAAGAAACTCTGAATCATCATGAAAATATGTTCACCGAATTAGTTATAATTTCCATGCTTCCATGCAAGATTTTCTACTAAGCTTACTACTAAGCGTCGGTTCCGTTTGGTCACAAAAGCATAAGTTCCATATTTTATAACTTGTCCATCTTGATATTTTTCTCAGTGAAAGTGAACGAAAGTGAAAGTGATCTCGAACGATTTTCGGAAGGGAAAAATGATCTCGAACCAGTTTAGCCCATTGAAGAGCTAGTCCACTGGTCGTGACAGAGAAGACAGACGCTATGTACAGTATTTACAGGTTCATTGTACCTGGGAAATTCCCCTAGCTCTTTTCGACAAGCACAGTGAACAGTGGACCACGGTTTAACGTCCCGTCCGTAGGACTGCGACCCTTAACAGTAGCGTGCATGTCAGTTTAGGTAGACAACGGATACCCCAGTGACAAACTGTCTTCCACGATTTGTGAATTTGTCTGGACACCTTTGACATTATAACCGGTGCAATAGCTCAATTGGTAGAGTGCTCGCTTTGTAACCGGGAGGTCGTGAGTTCAAACCCCGGCCGGGTCATACCAAAGACTTTTAAAATGGTACACACTTCTTTCTCTGCTTAGCACTCAGCAGATATGAGAAAGAGTGTGGGAAGGTCAAACACACAGCACTACCAGCGGACTAGCCCCCTGCTGTAGTGCATTGCACAATTGTGTGTCGCCCAAGGGCTACGAAATGGAGATGGGCACCACCCTACGCTCGGCATAAGAGCACGGGTAGACCTTCTTCCGTTGACATTGGAAATGTTCTTACAACTTTCCTGCTCACCGTATAAAAACAGGCGAGATTTGCTCCACTAAACCGGCTTCAAAGGGAGAACACACGTTTCGCATTAGCACGGTAGAGAACCCACTCCGCGCCGCGCGTGTACGAGTTGGTCTTGTTAATCCCCACTCGTGTCCACAATGCCGCTCTAACCAAACAACTCCAAATCGTTGCCTCCGTAGCAGACTTATAGAACTGGGGGTTTGGTGGTCTTCGGCTGTTTTCTGATTAGCCCAGTTCTAAAAAAAACTGGGGTAATTCAACCAGGCCGGCTATGTTGTCTATATGCAATCAGAAAATAGCACATAAAAGCTATTAAGACCCCCCAAACCCCCCAGTTTTTGGCATGCTATGGAGGCTAGCTATCCGAATTGGTGGAAAAACAGGTTTGGTGAGAACAACAGAAAAACATGTGAACAACAAATAGGGTTTATCTGTGAGGTTGGTGTCAGTGCCCGCTTAAGCCGCGAGGTGTTACTATATTGTCCTGAAAACCGGTCGGTACTGGTACACATGAAAACAGAAGAAAAGCCTTGGTATATGTATAGCGTGATTAACAAAAGGTCAAAGAGCTAAGTCATGTATCCATATTTGTAGTGTTCATTGAGAAACAAAGTTACTGTCACAAGAAAAAAAAAGACGGCCAAAATAAGAGAAGGTTAAGAAAAAGTCGTACCGGCAGTTGGACATCGCGTGTGCGCCCTCGCACTGCCACGGTACGGTCAGACCGTGTTGACACCGTCACACAACACAACAAAGGAGGAAACACAGAACAGAGAAGGTACTGTACAGGTCCAAAAATACCCACCTTAGTTCGTCAGCACCACTCGCAATCTGTACCGCGGTGACGAACATCAGATACCCCAGGCTGGCCGACATTGTGGAGCGCTGAGGCGGATGCACCATTTTTAGCACAACTCCCGGGCCAAGTCGTCCGGTCCTGCGCGAGTGAGTCTCCCGGACGCGGCCTTCAGTGCAGCGCGCGCGTGTGTGTGTGTACAGTACTGTACAACAAGGACCTGTTGGTGGGCTCTGGTTCTCGTCCTTTCACGTCGTGGCCGTGCAATATCTGGGCGGTGCCTTGTGGCGTGCGATGGACGTGAAGTGGTCGGGAAAATGTGGCTTCACATGCCGGAGATAAGATAGCTGGGGCGCCGCAGGCCGTGAGAGCAGGACGAACCGAGAGTCACCCCTGAGCGGCGGAAGCGCACAGTAGTAACACCCCCCTTCTGTTCACTCGACCTGTGTGTGCTGAAGTCACCGGGTTCGGCCGGGCTGTGGAGCCGCGTGGCTCTCATGGTGACATTCCGGGACTCGCCACGCTCTAGGCGAGGGAGACCAGCGCGATGGGGGACCGAAAATCAAATCCAGGTTCGGTCGGTAACTGCCTCTCTCTCCTCTCAGTCGGGGATTTCTCCGTATCTCCGAGCTAGTAGCGACCCGCCGCTGCGTGGCCGGGTCTCGGGGTGCGAGGCTAATTACACACGGTAGCGGGGGGTTCCAGGCTAACGTGCAGATGGTCCGCGGAAATAATGTCGCACGACTGGAGGCATGTGGCCGCAGCCAGACAGGCGACAGGTGCCTGTTCTAATTTCCTCATCCACTCGTCCCAGAAGTGACTCTTGAAAAGACGCCGTGGATGTCTTCACCCCAAATCTGCGCTAACAAGAGCGCAGAAGAGGCCCGGCTTAACTTATCGCCTGAACCTTCCGATTGGGGAGAAGGAGACCGTGCCAGGCCTACTCTTTCCAACAATATTTGCGCGGGGAAAAAAACACGCACAAACACAAACAAACACCGTTTCCGGCGGGATTCCGGGGGTGCACTTGTTGTCCCGAGGATGTCGTCACGGCGGGCGTGGCGGGGACGAACCGCAGGACAGCCGGCCGCATACGCGCGGTATCACCCGGGCTATCTGTGTGTTTGTACCGGGCAGCTTGCCGCGGTTTGGCCGGCAGCCAGAGGGCTGCAGCTGCGGCAGGTTGGATGAACCCAGCGGAACATACACCACAGGGAGAAGTTAACTAGGGATGGGGACAAACACTTTTCAAACTCTAATATTACTATGCAATGTCAAGGTTGTAATGGCTTAATCAGAAAGTCCTAACAGATAAAAGGCAGTCTCAGTCTAAGTGTTTTAGGCGTACTCCTTCCAACAGTTATTGGCATCAAGTAATGTACTGCAATCTTAGGGCAGCAAAATATTATTTTTTTTTAATGAGGAAATCTGTCGGACATTTCCTGCCATTTCTTAGCATTAAGTTTCGTCATCATTTCAGACTTAATGTGTTTAAAATAGCACAGGAACAAGCTACGTGAGGCGTCCCTTTCTCTTTTTTTTTCGGTACAGCCTTTAAATAGCTAGAACCACCAGCCTACATGTATATGAACGATACAAACGTTTACTACCAGTAGCATCGCATTTTTACGTCACATATATCAGTACGCACACTGTACTAGCTATGTGATAGGGTTGATTCAACTTACTACATCGAAAGAATGATCAGAAATTTGACATTGAAAATCCAGTGTTGCGACCCCGAACATGCATTGGATGCCTTTAAAACGGGGAGCAACTAGAAAGAGGTAGTAATTTCTTCTTTGCTTGGATAGCAGGACACAAAGTACAACATATTTCCTCCATAGATAGAGTCATTCCTAACACGATTCGTACCGGAAATGCGTCATCAGACATCCGGTTTCAGGTTGTTTTATCAGCCTTTGCCAAACTGATATTTCATCGGATGCCTTTAATAGCTAGATACAAGTACAAGGAAACACACAGAAAAATGCAAACAGCGCCCACTCACAAAAACATGCTCAAGGAAACAAAGACACACGCACGCACACACACACAAATTTTAAATTAGCCATTTTTCATAAGACAGTCTGTCTTATGAAAAATGGCTAATTTAAAATTTGTGTGTGTGTGCGTGCGTGTGTCTTTGTTTCCTTGAGCATGTTTTTGTGAGTGGGCGCTGTTTGCATTTTTCTGTGTGTTTCCTTGTACTTGTATCTAGCTATTAAAGGCATCCGATGAAATATCAGTTTGGCAAAGGCTGATAAAACAACCTGAAACCGGATGTCTGATGACGCATTTCCGGTACGAATCGTGTTAGGAATGACTCTATCTATGGAGGAAATATGTTGTACTTTGTGTCCTGCTATCCAAGCAAAGAAGAAATTACTACCTCTTTCTAGTTGCTCCCCGTTTTAAAGGCATCCAATGCATGTTCGGGGTCGCAACACTGGATTTTCAATGTCAAATTTCTGATCATTCTTTCGATGTAGTAAGTTGAATCAACCCTATCACATAGCTAGTACAGTGTGCGTACTGATATATGTGACGTAAAAATGCGATATATATATATATATATATATATATATATATATATATATATATATATATAC
>NW_017802569.1:866779-882918 GCF_001625305.1 Branchiostoma belcheri
TACCATATGGTCATGTATTGATGATATGTTCTCGCTTATGGAATAAAGTGTACAGAAATTGACAGTATGGTAGTTGGACATGACAATAATTCATGGAATGTATCGTACTGTGTACCAGATTGGGAGAATTTTGTCTTAGTAGTAATAGTCTGTAACAATGTATCTCTTTCTTTTCTATAGGTGGGACAAGTCATAACAAAGTGAAATTCATCTTCAATATTCTTATTACAAGTGGGACACAGTCTCCGAGTGGCTGGTGTGTTGTGGTGTCGACCTTTTTTCGATTTGATTACTAAAAAATCATTTGAAATTCGTCAACATTCGTCAAGGCCCAAGGGAAACATCACTTGGCGAAGGTATGAGATCGTGGAACTCTAGTTTCATGGATGACATCGATTTTCGCCTGGTCTCAAAAAAAATATAAAAAAAAGAATCACTTCCTCCGAGGCTCTTGCCTGGGTGCCATCTGACGGATGCCGACGCTCCACGGAACCCAAGAACTCATGATCACGACAGTGCCCACTCACGTCGCAAAAGGCCAGCATGTGCCGGCTTGTCGTAAATGTCGCTTTGTACTACCACAAATTCACAATACCCATTGTATTCCTGTGGTTGAGCAGCATTTTTAGCTGGATTTTTTTTTCGCCCGCGCGCACTAGTTGCAGGGTCTTGAGAGGATGACATCCATAAAATTACGTCAGTTTGGCCTAAGTAAGCCATAACGTAACGTGAAGTCTACATGCCACTGGACTTCCAGACTCCTCAGTTACGCTAATGCGGACACGGGGACCGCGCCGGCTCGGAAACAGTGCGCCAGACTTGTCTGAGATCCACTTCCGACACATTAACTATAGAACAAATGTGCAGCTCACAAAACATGGGGGTCTGCATAGGGTTTCGCACGAAGCGCAGTAGATCGTTTTAATTTTATGTAATTCATAGACAGCTGCTCTTAGTTAACGTAGAGGGTACTCCGCCTTTTATTATGAAATGCGCAAAAAATATAGCAGTATGTTGTGGGATTTGCCGTAAAGAGTAGTCGAACCTCCATAATTATCCGATAACCCCCATACAGACCCCCAAACCTCCTTCTATCCCACAGTGCGGGCTGTTAATTGGACGGAAGTTCTAGTAGATTTTTTAACTCCTTGAGGAACAATTACTCGGGTAGAAGGAAGTTTTTTTCCCACTCCATCAGCAGAAACTGTCTGCGGTCCAAGTGAACAACGGACCTATGTTAGCCTCCACCCCAGGCTTTTCAGCTGCCTGCTCTCAATAAACTCCGCGCTTCACTACATGTGTGTTAGCCTCCACCCCAGACTTTTCAGCTGCCTACTCTCAATAAACTCCGGGCTTCACTACATGTGTGTTAGCCTCCACCCCAGGCTTTTCAGCTGCCTGCTCTCAATAAACTCCGGGCTTCACTACATGTGTGTTAGCCTCCACCCCAGGCTTTTCAGCTGCCTGCTCTCAATAAACTCCGCGCTTCACTACATGTATGTTAGCCTCCACCCCAGGCTTTTCAGCTGCCTACTCTCAATAAACTCCGCGCTTCACTGCATGTATGTAAGCCTCCACCCCAGGCTTTTCTGTTGTCCTGTCCTCAGTGAACACTGGGCTACACTATATTAGCCTCAATCCCAGGCTTTAATTATGCAAATTAGTCCCCGCTATGCATACTTGTAATCTAATTATGTCAAGCATCTTACCTACTATCATAAACTGCCCTGTAATGTCAGAACAAGTTGCTATGGGCCCCGAACTAATGCCACTTCTTTCCTAGCCGAAGAGTTATGTATGTACCGGCTATGTATGCACCATCGAAAATTTGTGGCCCTAGCATGTCCGGATCACGAGATATCAAAACCAGAAGGTCTGCTGCAATACCAAGGAAAACCACCAGGAGGCAAAACATTTCTGGGTCTCATCGATCAAGACCTACCCACCTACCAAGTCATATGATAATCCATTTGCGTTATCGTGCTAAACCACATACACACACACACACACACACACACACACACACACACACACACACACACACACACACACACACACACACACACACACACACACACACACACACACACACACACACACACACACACATGCATGCATGCATACATACATACCCACATACAAATAAACTAACGCTACGGAAAACATAACTATCTTTGCGAATGTAAAATGTTCTAATATAATCATGCTCATAGCGCAACTTCCCATTTCGTCATGATTTTGGTGCCCTACTACGGTATGTTGTCACTATCCCATCTGTCGATTGGGCCATGTTGATTTGATTATATGGATGACATCCTCTGAGAACCCCAAAACGGATGCGAGCGTGTGAATGAAAAAAAAAAAAGAATTAGCAAAAAAAAGTTTCATTTTGAGATTTACGTGGCCATGAAGGTTTAAAAAAAAATGACACAGAATATGGCATGGCGAATAATAATCTACTCTTCAAATTTATTTCTTTATATTTTCGACATTTTTGTTTGATTTTGGCATTCTACTACATTGCTATCGTTTTCCAATATTTATTTTGCAACTTACGGTATATTTTTGCTAATTTTCCAACTGTTTTGTACGATTTACAGTATGGTTGAAACCTTTTTTTTTTTTTTTTTTTTGGAAACGGCCGAAAATTCATGCGCGCGCGGATGTCATCCATATGAGCAAATCAACATGGCCTTGGGAAGACGCTTCCTGTTTCTCGAGGAACATTTCTTATCCACGTGCGTGCGTCTGACGTCATCCGTCAAGTAAAGCCTGTCCTGATTTAACCCTGGCAGCTGAGTATAAATTTGTGCCACAGTTTGAGTATTTGTTGTACGTTAGAACAACACGGCCTGTGTCCATACACCGGGCGGGACGGGGGGTGATCCACACAAGGTGTTTCTGACACGTGCCACGCGTTTCACCACGACACAGAATAAGAGAATCAGAGAAGTAACAGTTGCAGAGCAAATGCATGATGTTTACCTCCGGACATGGTCTGCTGGGACATAACTCTTACTCAAACACATTCACATACATGTACATGAAATTGCATCATTTTATGTAACCCAACACCAGTCACTATGGTGACAGGCGTAAACAAATCATGTCATTGGTCAGGTCAGAGGTCACCCTTTGGAGAAGAGGAAGAGGAAGAAACTGTGCAAAAACAATATGTTTTCCTTCGGTAAACATCAAAATCGCTAAAAAAATACCCTAAAATACTTAAAAAGTGCCAATCTTTACGGCAAGAATTTTATGACGGGTTTTCTACCGTTATATACTAAATTTTGGAACACACGCCTAAGACTTTAGACTTTTCGTTCACTTGTCTCTTGTTCTTTTTAGTTATATGGTTGAATCTGATGGTCTTCTATATCTTCATCCACCTTAACCAAACCAAGCTCGCACATACAAACTCGAACGACTACAAAATAGTAGATTTTACACGAAACTCTGTGTCCTGCCACACCCAAACACACAGAAGAATCAAGATTCAAGATGTTGTCGGGCAGAAGACGTAAGGAACAAAAATAGAGCCAATCGTGCGACGAAGCTGAAGGTTCACGACAAGGTCGTACAACGTTTTCCGTCGATCTTACGACTCACCCACAAATCTTTCGCAAATTTCTTTAAGGCATTCAATGCAGGTTTTAGGGCTCATATCTTGGAAACCCGATTTTTCAATGTTCAATGTTCTAGTCACTCTTCTACATACTGAGTTAACACAACTCTGTCCCAATTTATAGTAACCCACATGGAGCAAAAATAACCGAAATTCTGACAGAAAATGGTTACTGGAAGAGCCCTGGGATGATTTTAAGGGTGCCACCCATGAAATAAAGGTCTCATCTTGGGGCTTGTTTTTTGCAGTTTTAGAAGCCGAAAGTATGAAATACTGATTGAAATGTGCTACTGTGAAACAGCATGTGTCATCATAAATATTGCCTTCAGAATATTTCCAGTTTTGCTGCTCTGAAATCGCATTGGATGCCTTTTAATGTTCTGCAGCAGACCCCTTCTGTGATCCCCAGACAGTCGGTACCCGGTTGAAATCGTACATATGAACTTTATTTGCTCAACAATCGTATAAGGTACAATGTATGGCAGTAATACAACAATTCTACAAAACTTTACTTACTACAAACTACTATCTAAATAGTATTTGAGTTACCATATGGTCATGTATTGATCATATGTTCTCGCTTATGGAATAAAGTGTACAAAAATTGGCCTACGTAAGCAGATATGGTAGTTGGACATGACAATAATTCATGGAATGTATCGTACTGTGTACCAGATTGGGTGAATTTTGTCTTAGTAGTAATAGTCTGTAACAATGTATCTCTTTCTTTTCTATAGCTGGGACAAGTCATAACAAAATGAAATTCTTCTTCAATACTCTCATTACAAGTGGGACACAGTCTCTGAGTGGCTGGTGTGTTGTGGTGTCGACCTTTTTCGATTTGACGACAATGCGGGAAATTCACCCCTTACGGCGGCGTTTACAGATCCTTTCGAAACATGGAGTAAGGCCACAGCAAGTAATTTTTATGGATGACATCAGGGCGCGCATTAATTTTCACCTGATTTTGGAAAAAAAAAAATTTTGTTGCCCTATGACAGTGGTCACCATGCCGAAAATCGGCAAAGATGTCTGTTGCCGGAACGTGGATGTCAGATAACTATGAAGAGAGCTCGAGATGACAACAATAGGCTCTGATTTAATGTTTTGTTTCTTACTTGATGCAGTGATATGTGATACTGGCTGTGTACATGTGATGTTCCCACCGAATCAAAACCATTTGTATAATGACTGAGTCAAAACTTTAAAATGTTGGAACCTTGTTTTTTCGGCCCGCCTTGTTTTTTTTTTCGCCCGCTCGAATTAGATTTGGAATCTGCGGAGGATGTCATCCATAAAATTTACATGCTGTGGCCTAAAACACGACCCGGTGATCGTATGTTGCATGTGACGTGGCCCGGGGAACAATGAGTGATTGGACAGGAGACACGTGTTGGCCGTGACAAGGCACAACAAACACCTCAGGGTGGTAGGCAAGTTTTGGACTAACAATAATAAATGGTTAACTTATAAAAAAAATTACCCGCGCAATCACAAGCTTCTTATAGCGCTGAATTGATGCAGTGTTTACAATCGGTTTACATAAGATTCAATCAATAATCACAATCACATGATAAACATGATGCATATACCATATTTGCTCCACATACTTTTGTGAAACTGCCGCAAGGGTCTGTGCGGCTGCCATTCGGCGCCACAATGTGACCTCAATACGACTTTCCCCAACAGAAGTTAGGCCATGTTGATTTGATTATATGGATGACATCTGCGCGCGCATGAATTTTCGGCCGTTTCCAAAAAAAAGTTTTCAACCATACTGTAAATCGTACAAAACAGTTGCAAAATGAGCAAAAATATACCATAAGTTACAAAAAATTAATAAAAACTATACCAATGTCGTAGAATGCCAAAATCAGACGAAAAAAGACGAAATTGTAAAGAAATGAACTTGAAAACTAGATTATTCGCCAAACCATATTCTGTGCCAATTGCTCAACCCTCATGACCACGTAGATTTCATAATGAAAAGAACTTTTTTTTGCAAAACTTTTTTTTATTCGCACGCGCGCATCAGTTTTGGGGCTCCCGGAGGATGTCATCCATATAATCAAATCAACATGGCCTTAGGTACCCATTTACACCTGTGTGGAGTGAGGAAAGTCGTGTAGAGTTAAGTTTCCCAAGGGCACAAATGGCATATCTTGAGATGTTGGGATCTTCACTGACTCTATAGTGATTTTCAGTGTATTAACAAAAAGACTTGAGCGAGTCGACTTCAGCTTGAGAGTATTGCAGTGAGGTTTTGCAGTTCTTGTACTTCTCGCACGAGGGCGTCAATGCGATTATTTGCCGTTAACATTTGTGTAAAGGATTGGAAAATTGCTTCTTGTCTTATTAGGAGATCCTCAGAGTGTGCTCTGTTCTGTTCTGTTCCATTATTTGTTTATTTGTTTATCAAAATTTTCCAGCACATGCGTGGAGGGGGAGGGAGAACAGGTGGGTCACCTTTACCAGACTTTCCCTCCCATAATTACATCAATAAAAACATTCTAAAACAACATTGGAATTAAACACATTGAGAGAGTAATACATAAACATACATTCAAAAATATGGACATGTAACATATCAGATATTATTCTACGTAGATATCAGCGCGGGCTTAATGCTATGCATGTCGCACATATCTGCAAGCCGCATTATCTTTGTTATTAGGCCACAGCAAGTAATTTTTATGGATGACATCAGCGCGCGCATTGATTTTCGCCTGATTTTGGAAAAAAAAACAACAAGAAATTTTGTTGCCTTCTGACAGTGGTGTCTGTTGCCATGCCGGAAGGTAGGTGGCAGATAACTATGAAGAGAGGAGACAAGAAAAGGCTCTGATTTAATGTTTTGTTTCTTACTTTGATGCAGTGATATGTGATGCTGGCTGTGTATATGTGATGTTCCCACTGAATCAGAACCATTTGTACAATGATTGAGTCAAAATTCAAAATGTAGGAACCTTGTTTTTTCGGCCCGCCTTGTTTTTTTCGCCCGCTCGCATTAGATTTGGAGTCTGCGGAGGATATCATCCAGAAAATTTACTTCCTGTGGCCTTACTCCGACAGACATAAAATCGTCTTCCGTTTGACTTTTTTTTTTGTTTCTCGCGGCGCGGCATGGTGAAAACTTGTGAGTGGGTGTCTACTAAATTGAAACGAACTCACCGTTTGACTTCTTGTTGAAGAGTTTGGACGTAGAGTCGATTTCTAGAGCGACGTCACAGTTTTAGTCGCACAGCTGGGAATTCGATTTTCGCCGCGCCAATCGAATGGTACTGCAAAACAAAACAGAGGGGGGGGGGTGTTGTAGGTTGAATACTGTGCTTCTTTATCGTTGAAGAGGTTCATCAGTCACGTAGAATTAACAGTTAGTAGAAATTCTTCGATCAGTGACTGTATTTTTGTAAGGAAAAACCACGTACCTCCAAATTTTCGGTGTCAGCTGTACACCTTGATCACGGAGTGACCTAGTCTCGCGAGAAAATTTGGAGGTACGTAATTTACCTTACAAAAATACAGTCACTGATCGAAGAATTTCTACTAACTGTGCTTCTTTAGCCTTCATATGAACCTGTAATAAGTACTAGGTACTGACCGACAAAGGTCTCCGTTACAGAGACCCGTTGATTTTGAAGAATTCCGTAGCGAAGGATGTTCAGAGATTGACACGACGTCCTTCTGTGTTTTTATGGCGTCTCCCTGGTCAAGACGACTGGTTTCAGCTTACTTGTCGAAAATCTACCGGGGTATAAATGGTGATCTAACACAGCGTGTTAACAATTTTTCTGCATCAGGCTGTTCTTGAGCACTTCAAAGTTAAGATTCGATGGCAATTTAAGGATGATGCCGAGTTTGTTGAAGGCTTTTTTAAGGCCGCACAACACAGTATTTATGGGCGAACCCCGTAGTCAAAAGTAGTCCGGGCACAAAGTAGTGCTGCACAATACTAGAGAAGGGTGCAGAGATTGTTCTGAGCATGGTATCGAGATAGAACCTGTGGTAAATGTTAGAGGAATACGCCAGTTTTGAGACTGTACAAGTTGAATTATGGTGCGTGTTCAGTCGGCGTAGATTTGCGCTTGGATACTTGTCCCGCCTAGTACTGTGCGTCGGCTGCAGTTCCATGACCTCCGCAGTGGCGCTAATAAAAGAGGGCATGAGAAGAAAACTAGCCGGCAAATTTAAGCTCATTTTCGCATATGTTGTACACTATACCCTGAAATTAAACATATCAAAAATCTGAACCTTGCTTGTGCACCCTACTATGATTTTCAGTGAGTCGAAGTGAGTTACTTTGGGGTCCTTAACTATAGAAATCCCCATAGGGCTAAAACTGTGTTGTGCCGCCTTAACGTTTTGTATGGGGACACTCAGCTCAGAGGAAAGAAGCGGCCATCTTGGACGAGACCATTCTGACACATGATATGATAAAGATACAGCTAAGATATACATAGATAATAAAATAATAAATCACATAAGTCATACACGTTTTCTTGGAGTCGTGATAGATGAAAAGCTTTTTTGGAAAACACATATTGATCATATCTGCAAACAAACTTATAAGAACATTGGAATCACAGTATAAGAAAAGTTGCTTATAAGTGCTTAGCGCGAAAAGTATCTAAGACTCTGTACTACACTTTAATATTCCCCTACTTGACTATTGCAATATCACCTGGGGTAGCACGTACTCAACTTCACTCAAACCACTGCATCTGTTGCAAACACAGCCTCCCTAAATATTTCGTAATCTAGAAATTATGACAGTTTACGACATAAATAAACTACAACTAGAAAGGCCGGCATTTGCTTTGGAGAAAATTCAGCATGACTTCACCACATTTTACAACATGTCAGGGAAAGAAGGAGAAATACAGGGGAAACAATTCTTTATTACATTGATATAACTATAGTATGAAGTGACAACCGTTGGATAGCAATCCCTTACATTATTGGTAGGGATTTTTAATTTCATAACGCAAACTGTTGATTTTCAAGATAAAAGAAGCGTTTATGCCCCGCATTCCAATACTGGAGCAGGAAAGCTTGACATACCTACCAAAACACTTGAATAAAGTTCATACTGTCAATATGGCATGGCTTTGTACAGGTGTTAATTAAGTTAACCCAATCAGATCCGAACAGCCAATCAGCAAGGAGAATAGAGGAAAGCTGCATGCCTATTGGTTGCCCGCTCTACATGCCATTCTGATGACTCATGCCCAAGTATGGTAACACACTGTTATAGTACATTTTCTATAACACAGCCAAAAAGCTCAAATAAAACTATTTCAAAAGCCTGTATCACAAAAATAAAATAAAAACACCTGGGGGTATTTGCCCACTCTACCTTCATGCCAAATTTCATGTTATTTGGCCCAAACATGAAGGAGTTGAATCAATTTAAAGAAATGGCATGAGAAGAAGAAGAAGTAACGTGAGCAAAAACAATATGACTTCACCACTAGGTGGTGAAGTCATAATTAGCTATTTTCATCCATGAAGTCATCACAAAAGTCATTGCATTCAAAGGGGTAGTGCAGACAATGGTGAGTACTGACTGATACTTGTTGTGTGATGTTGGTAGCTATACTGGCACACTGCTGTACAAGCCTCGGGATAGGGCACAGACACTGGGTATGAGAATTGCTCTCAATTCCCAAGGGAGGTATCAATGAACTTCATTTTTGGGGAATATAATCAAAACCCCTCAGTGTATCAGCCAGGGGGGTTGGTTTTCCTCAACTCTCTTTTTTTGTATCCCTGAATGTGTGCTTCAGTGAGTTTTGTTGCAAAGCATGCATTTTTCTACAATAACGCTAGATGTCGTCACTGGATAAAGAAACCGTGATGAGCTCAGTGCAAAGACCCTACCACACCTCTGCGTTCAAGTTCATGTTAAGATTACCAGTAAAAGAAAGATAAAGTCTTAACAAGGTTGGCAAAATGTCATCGATATACACTAGGCTACATTTCATAAACACATTAATTTGTTGAAGGCATTGGCTTTTGTACCTCCGTGAGGAGATTTTAGACCCTGTTCACACGGAATCGCGATTCGGGTAACTCGCATTCCTCACATCTGGTCCACGAGACACAAGTTCTTTTCAAACCGTGCCGGAGCACGATTTGTCTAAACTACATTTATTTATTTATTTATTTAAATTGCGAACACTGCAATACAGTGGAAGCCCTGGCAGCTGAACGCTACTGAAAACATAACCTTCTTGGCGAAGGTAAAAAGTAACAATATAACTCAGTATGGTAGGAGGCCAGAGGTCATTAAAATATGTAATATTTCAATGTTTACAGTATTGTAGGAATAGATGGAAGGACTAAGAGTTAGAAGCGGTTCGTTGATGAAATGTAAGTGTGAAGAGCGGCCGAAAGGTTTTGATCTGTAAGAGGGTCGTGACTTGGATAACCGTTGAGAAGGATGTTGGTAGAGAGTGGTCGATCTATCTAAACTACATTCATTGTCGTTTGATGAAAACACGCAAGGTAGCGTGTTATCGATGTCAGAGGTCAACGACCTGGTTGCTGGTGTCCCCCTCCCAGCGTATCTAGGCCGAATGCCGACGTGGTGCCGCCAGAGGCGGTGAAGGGCACAGCACAGTAATAGGGCTTTCCTATGTTAATATATGGGAATTATGTCAAAACAACGTGGTCAACATTCATATACCTGAGTTTTAGGCTTTGAAGAACATACATTGGCAGGGTAGGCCAACCTCTCAAGTCTCCATTCCCAAAAAACGAAAGAGAATTCTACCCAAACATTGAAAAGTGACCCCTGACCTCTCTGGACATGTACAGCTGATGACCGCATGTAAACCTATGTCTCCTTCAGCCAGCCAGACAACACATACATGGCTGCAAGTCTGTTTTTTCACCAAAATGAAAATACTACAACCCTTACGTATAACATCCAAGTCCAAAACAACAACATTTCCCTAGAAAAAGACTTCTTTACACTAGACTACATTACATTGCCATCTCTATATACTAAAACTGGGCCCTCTGCGCCTGCGCTATTACTGACCTTTGCCCTGAAGCTCGTCCTACAATGGGCACATCATTCGTTCATCACTGCTCTTTTCGTTGCTGCCACGTTAATGTAAAATTTGGTATTGCATATAAATAAACAAATATCACCCCGTAATCCATGACCGAGTCAATATGTATAAAGTAAACAGGTGAAGTAACATTGCGTTCAGACGCAAATCGCGATCCGGTGAAACCGGTTCGAAACTACCTCCCGAGGTGGTTTGGGATGAGTTTGAGTTTGATTTGAGTTGAAGCGTCCAGATGGGGCCGCTTGAATCCGGCTTCGGTGGAATCTGGATCGAAAGCGCTTACAACGTATCTGTGTGAACGATGCCTCAGAGATATGGCTACAATAGGTGCCATTTGATATTGCCCAGAAAAGGTCATAGTCAAATTTTCTGACTTAGGCCCCATTTCCACTAGGATAGAATTGTCCGGATCAAACCGAATTGATTCGCTTGATCCGGCTTCGATCCGGATCGAAGATAGCTTGGAGCTGGATCAAAGCGAATCAATTCGGTTCAATCCGGACAATTTTATCCTAGTAGGAATGGGGTCTTTGTATTACGGTATACGTAGACGTCCAAACATGTGTCCAATAGTTATACACGTGTGTTTCATCTCAACATCACAACAATCAAAACACGCAAACACAATGTTTACAAAAGTTTTCACAGCTGTTTGTTCACCCAATGATTAATGAAACTACTATATAGTAATCTATTCTAATGACTGTACAATTACCCTGGATGCCAAACTAGTATCGGGCCGTTAGCCGTTTTCCTTCGGCAGCCGAGAGCCCTTCGCCCGCCTTCCCTAAATTACCGCCGAGTTGAGCCCGGGGGGAGTTTGGCTGGCCCTTAATGTTTGTCCGGCCAGCCAAACTCCCCCCGGGCTAGACTCCCCCGTAGCGGTAATTTACACCAGCGGGCGAAGGGCTCTTGCGGCCCGGAAAACGAGTTTGGATTCCAGGGTACTGTACAATGGACCACGATACTTTGGCAACGTTTGCGTCCTTAGCCAACATACCCTTACATGAGCCGAGGGAGAATCTTATCAAAAACAAAATTTTCTTATTACTCAGCAACCATGGCATTGGTTCTTTAGACATCCTGTCATTGTTTGACCGCAGAGTAAGCATGTGCCATGTAAGGCCACAGCAAGTAATTTTTATGGATGACATCAACACGAGCATTAATTTTCGTCTGATTTTGGAATAAAAAACAAGAAATTTGTTTGCCTTTTGACAGTGGTCACCATGCCGAAAATGGGAAAAGATGTCTGTTGCCATGCCGGAACGTGGATGGCAGATAACTATAAAGAGGGGAGACAAGAAAAGGCTCTGATTTAATGTTTCATTTCTTACTTTGATGCAGTTATATCTGATGTTGGCTGTGTATATGTGATGTTCCCACTGAATAAAAACCATGTACCATTTATTGGTTGAGTCAACATTTTGAAACGTAGGAACCTTGTTTTTTTTCGCCCGCTCGCATTAGATTTGGAGTCTGCGGATGACGTCATCCATAAAATTTACTTGCTGTGGCCTAAGCATGTGTCATGTAAATTTACTCGCCTGAATGCAAAGCCCATTTCTAGCGAAGGACACCATGGGAAGCTTGGTGTTTCTGGTTTTCCTCGCCCTTCTGCGCCACGGAGGCGCTGCAAATGTCAGGAACCTCCCTGTCCATGGCCACGAGGAGACAGCAGTCGGACAGCAGAATGAAATCACCGGGCAGCAGTGCGCGGTGTGCTGCCCATCTCAGTCAACCCCGTCCTGCCCAGCTCTGGACCAGCTCTTGCTGTACAGCGGCACGCTGAACAGCCTGGAGGGACAGTTAGAACAGCTGAGGAACAGGACAGACAGCATGGATGGACAGCTGCAGCAGCTAGCTCAACAGGAGATGGCTGAAGTGAGTATTTCAAGCTGGTACTCAACAAGTTGGCAGAGTGTTGTGAGAAAAACTAATTTTGTGACAAGTTTACCTCAGTGAGGGGGGCGTCTTTTATACCGCTTTACTTTGCTTTTTTTGTGTTCGCGAAGATAACTCACTCGGGTTTTTTTTAATTATGGGTTCACCACACCACGAAGTGGTGGTGAACCCATATTGCTTTTTCTGATGTTTCTTCTCCTTCTCCTCCTTCTCCTCCTTCTTCTTCTCCTGCCATTTTTTAAATGGATTCAGCTTCTTCATTTTAGGGCCCGAGGTCCTGAAATTTGGTATGGAGGTACAGTGGGCAAATACCCCTAGGCGTTTTTAAATTATTGTGATACAGGCTTTTAGAATGGTTTTATTTGAGTTTTTTGGCTGTGTTATAGCAAATGTATTACTGTGTTAGTGTGCCTTGTTTACCACGTTTGGGCATGAGTCATCACAATGGAATGCAGGGCATCAACCAATAGGCATGCAGCTTTCCTCTATTCTTCTTGCTGATTGGCTGTTGGGATTTAACTTGATTAACAGACTGCACAGAGCATTTCCACCTGCACAGAGCATTTCTTGATGATTGGCTGTTGGGATTTAACTTGATTAACACCTGCACAGAGCATTTCCATACTGACAGTATGTCTGTATTCAAGTGTTTTGGTAGGGATTTCAAGCTTTCCTGCTCCAGCATTGGAATGCGGGGCATGGACGTTTTTTTTTTTTTGAAAATCAACAGTTTGCATTATGCAATTAAAAATCCTAACCAATAAAGTAGGGAATAGCTATCCAACTGTTGTTTTAGTTGTATTTTACTTCATATTATAGTTATATCAATGTAAATCATTGTTTTCCCTTGTGTTTCTCATTCTTTCCCTGCCATGTCGTAAAATGTGGTGAACCCATCGCTGTATTTGCTCCAAAGCAAATATTGGCCTTTCTAGTTAGATTTGTTTTAATTTTACTATACGGTATTTATTGAGGTACGAAGAGAGATTGTGTAGATCACGCCGGTGCGTTTGACGGATTTCTTTAATTTTTGCCACATGATTTACCGGTGACATCGATCGTGTGGCGTAAGGGTCAGTGTGTTCGGTTCCTAACCAAGAAGTCACGGGTTCGATCCCCTGGCATGCCCGATGGGGTACCACTGGAAAAGCCATTTTACACGGCTTTCCTTACTTCATTTAGGTATAACCTAGGTTTGGTTAGGGACGCCCGTGCCGTGTTTGAGGAGAGCCACACCCCACGCACGTTAAAGAACCCACCACACCTTTTGAAAAAGAGGTGTTCGATCGTCGTACTACTGGGCATTAGTAGTTGACATTACCCGAAGAAAGAATGAAAATATTAGTTATTACTTTTTTCACTTTTTGCTGTGGTTTCATGTGTTGAAATAAAATAATTGGACACACACACACGTATAGCACGTGGTGTGATAGTGTCATGTTAGGGACTCCTGTCCGAGGGGTTATACTATTTTTCGAATTTTTTAAAATTTTTTATTCTGTTTTCTTTAGGTAGGGTTGCCCTCTCAGTGGCACTGCTTTGCAGCGGGGAACTTATATAGTACACACAGATGATACAAGCTAAGGAACAAAACAATGTGGCAAAACATACAGAAGTACCAACAGGACAAAACAAACACATGTGAGAAACTACAAATACAAAGCCATTATCCATACTTAGGCCATACCGATTTAATTTTATGGATGACATCCTCAGAAGACCCCCAAACTAGTGCGCGCGGGCGAATAAAAAAAAAATCCGGCCAAAAATAAAAATGCTACCAAACCACAGGAATACGAAGCTGGTATAGTGAATACGTGGCAATACATAGCGACGTATACGACAAGCTGGTGCATATTGAAATATATAGTAATTGACGGCCTTGGGTTTCTATAGTTATCAGCCGATTAACAAATGTATTAGTAACTGAGGTCATTTTCTTGAGGTCCTTTCCATCAGTCTTCACCGTGACGACAGCTGGAGGCTGCACAATGAATGGGCTATACCACACTACTTTCAGGAGGTGGATGGGGCTACCATGTATTGAGTTTTATGATTGTGACATCACTCTTTTTTTTCTTTCAGCGTTATTGTTGATATTGCTATTAACGCGATGTTTTTACATTTTCAGCAGTCGTTGTGACCACCATGCGTTACAAACTGGTATACCTCTTGCAGGGGTGCCAAAGGATTCATCAGAATTTTACGGAATTCATGCGATCCTTACTAGGAAAATACGAAGTTTACGGAATACATACGATCCATTACTAGAAACACAGTACGGAATACATACGATCTATTACTAGAAACATACGAATTTTACGGAATACATACGATCCATTACGCGGAATACATACGATCCTTACTAATTTGGTGACTTGCACCACCATCACGTGACATCGGCAGCAACTTCAAGATGGCGGACTATTATATGGTGATGTTCTCCCTACAATATCTTAATTTCAAAGAATCTTAAGGGCTTGTCCTGCCCTGCTAAACCCCAAACTGCGCTTCTGCGGGCTTCTTTTACGACATAGTAGCTTGTATCTTAGACCAAATAGCAGGGCGATGCTGGGGATCGGTGGAACCGGTAATCGCGGCGGCAAGTCACCAAATGACCCCAAATGACCCCAAATTAGTAAGGATCGTATGTTTCCGCGTAATGGATCGTATGTACATGTATTCCGTAAACTTTTCGAATTCCTAGTAAGGATCGTATGAATTCCGTAAAATTCTGATGAATTCTTTGGCACCCCTGTCTTGGAGGTTTAGAATCTCACATTAAATTTCTTGTTTGAACAGGTTCAGGCCGAAAATGACCTGAAGGCGACTGTCGAGGCACTTCAGGCGACCGTCAGTAGTCAGGACAGCAGCATCCAGCAGCTGCAAGCAACTCTGCAGCAACTGGAAGTGACCCTGCAGCAACAGGCCAGCACGATCCTGCAGCAGGCAAACAGTCTGCAGCAGCTGGAAGGTAAGGCCACACCAATTTAATTTGTTGTTTCTCTGATTTTTTTCAGAAAAAATATGAACCGCGGCAGGGCGAAAAAAAGGCACCCCATGATAGCCGAAAAGGTTACAATATGAGCCATGAAGTGAAAATACCAGGCTGGTTTATAATTAAAACAATAGATTTTGAACTTTAAATGAAACAAAATTGCATTGTTACATTGAAAAGCTTTAACAAATAAGAAGAAAAGGGCTTTCTTCAACCGTTGGGGCCCAAATATGTCTTTCATTAAGCATTTTGCAGTTGATTTAGAACGTGTTTTTTTTGCAAATCAGAAAAAAATGGACAGGGCGAATCTGAAGAAACAACAAATTAAATTGGCGTGGCCTAAGAATCATCAACAGGCCAGCAGAGTTTGGATGCAAAACCATTACTCGTATATGCACTCATTCAATCTTCTGGGGTGCTATGGGAGGCGTATTTCCCAACCGGGGCCCGGCCGGGCTGCTAGTGTTGATGACAAAAAAGTAAATCAAAAATTCACATCAATATATATATATATATATATATATATATATAT
>NW_017802569.1:882978-917759 GCF_001625305.1 Branchiostoma belcheri
TATATATGTATATGTTCTTGATGTGAATTATTTATTTTTCGTCAATCACACAAGCAGCCCGACCGGGCCCCGGTTAGGAACCAAATCCAGTTCTTATGACCACCCAATGCAGTTCCTATATACTGTCAATATGTTGCAGCTGGTACAAGTGTCCCAAGGCCAATCAGGAAGAACTTCCTCCTGAATTGGCCAATAAGCCCATCACATATAGAATGCTGTGTTTTTATTGGCCCTTGCCAAATATGGTCAAATTACTGGTCATTTTGGGCTGAATGCCGCTAAAAGTATTAGTCCCAAATTATAAAATTTTGAAATATGCAGATTTCTAGACAAGTTCAACCTCCAGACTGCAGAATTCAGTCAGACCCAATCAGACTCTATAACAGTCAAATGCAGACTTAGTTTTTATGTATTGTACATATTGTAATTGTGGTGAATCTGTATGTTTTCTTCGTACCTACGTTGTATTTTTATGTATTATAATGTAAGGTCAGCACAATTCAGCAGTCCATAATTCTTTTTTTATGTACTGCTGCCATGCTGACCACTGTTTCGAGTAAAGAAAAAAGAATGTGCCCAATAGCAAAACATATACCGAGTCCCAAAAGAATCCGTCCACCCAAACGCTAGAAACAGCTGCGAACGTGAAAATCTACATCTCCCACAAAACCCTTCCGCGGAAGGATATATCCTACCCCGGAGGCAATGAGAAAAAAGTGCCTTTTTTTGCAGACCAAGTGAACGCTGCTCGTGACTGTCAGGAAGTGTTCAACACCGGCCACACCACCAGTGGGGTCTATACCATCTACCCAGACGGAGGGGGGAGGACTCCAATTCACGTCTACTGTGACATGGACACGGATGGGGGTGGATGGACGGTACTAAACTAGCCTACTTTTCATGCGTTTTGGGGGGTGGCGCATTTGTAGCCTGTGAACCCCTATGACCTGATTAAGACAACAAATTATTGAAAAACATTGTGCAAAAAATGCCAGCAGGACAGTGACAACATATTGTGTATTTCAGGTCTTTCAAAAGCGACAGGACGGCTCAGAGGACTTCTTCCGGGACTGGCAGGCCTACAAGACAGGGTTTGGGGACCTGAGGGGAGAGTTCTGGCTGGGTAAGTTATGGATTTGGTGGAATAGGAATGGGACGAAAGTAAAAAAAGACCAGTCAGAGCCAATTTTAAGGCGGCAAAACTGGATTTTCAAAGCCTTGTCATTCTTGTGATGTATTCTTAAAATTGAATTAACCCTATCCCATAACGGGTGGCAAAAATAAGATGTCGCTGTCGGAAAACAGTTATTTTTACTAGTGAGTGGTGATACAAAACAATAAGGAGACTTAATTTACACTATATAATGATAAACGCACAAAGCTGTTCAACCTTCTCTCTGCTTGCTCAACAGAATTTGTTACATTTCATGCTATAGATAAATTTAAGTTCATCCTAGAAGGCAATAACCCTTACTGTGTACAAATAGGTAAATATATCAAAGAATGTTTAAACCTTAGAACAAGTAGTATTAGTTGACCCATATATTGTTCTGTACGTAGGATATTTTCGTTGTACCCGTGTATATTTGTCTGTATATCTACATGTTTTAGACCTTACAAAAGTCGCTGTACTTTTGTTGTGTCAATAAAGTTCTTCTTTAATTTAGCTCGCTTATGGGCTATTTCAAAAGCTTAATATATAACAAAAGTATGAAATCATTACAAAAATGTTCTAAGAAATGGAATTATTAGATAAATTTTCTCATCCAGAATTTTTTGTGGTTTTGCCTCTCTGACATTGTATTCGACGCCTTTAATGACATTGACGCGACTGATTATGAATGCCACCTGCACGAACAGTTATTCTATATCAGACTTCTAAATAGACGGTGCCATTCCGTAAACAATTTCATCGGGTTGGTAAACGAATGAATAGCATTTTTTTTAATCACAACCATTTTTTTTTCACGAGCCGACGTTTCCATGACAGTCTGTCATCTTCATCAGGGCAATTCTGACTGGTTTACTGTGCACTGACGCCAGATGTTACTTGCTTACTTGCTGACCCTAGATGTTACTAGCTTAACCCTCAACAGAACACCTTCCCGGACTGATTAATCTGTACACCTGGGGTCCGCGCGGACCCCAGAACAGTTTTTGCTAATTTTTAGAAATTATCAACATGCTACCAGCTCAATTGTTTTGCAAACTAATGTGGGAACCTCTGTGTCCACATTACATACAAAAATCATACATTTTGAACTTTTTCTATTTTTTGGTGAAGAAAAGAAGACAAGAAGAAATACCCGATTTTTAAACCCATTTCAGACTGAAGGGGCTTTTGAGGCCCAACTTTGATCTCAGATAGCGGCTAAACGGCTTGCGCTAGAAGTATCAAATTTGGAGACCTTTCCTAAAATGTCTCTGGAAAAAAGTTCATATTAGTTTACTACTAGTAAGTTGATGTTTTTTTGTGTTGCCATGGCAACGGGTTTCTAGCAGGCAGTTTTTTTTAAATTAGAAGTAATTTTGGAGTTTTATATTAAATTACACTTCTTTTCCAACATTAATAACATCTTACATAGTTAAATATAAGTTAAATCATTTAATATGCATAGAATATGCTAATTTGATGACGTCATTGGTCAAAATCCAATATGGCGGTCTATATTATTAGCTCTGACGTCATATGACGTCATAATTACACCAAAGTTATTAAAATTTAATTCTATTACTACACCATTCTCTGAAAACTTGGTAGACATACGATGAGTGCATAAAAACATATAAAAACGGAAATAAGGTAATGTATAAGAACGCCAGTGTATCCATTATGATCGAAAGCCGGCTGGGGTCCGCGCGGACCCCAAAAGAAAATCAGATATAATTTTTTTTATAAATGGTAGAAACGGAGTTTTCTGCACTGTATTGAGAGACAACTTTGTGGGTGACAATTACCTAAAATTTCAGAAAAAAATCTTTAGAAAAAAAAAGCGGACCCCAGCTGTACTGTTTAGGGTTAAGTGCACTGTGAACTATGTAACACCTTTAGTGCACTATGCACCAAGTAACATCTAGCGTCAGTGCACTGTAAACTAGTTAGAATTGCCCCAACGAAGATGACAGACGGTCATCGAAACGTCGGCTAGTGAAAAATAAATGGTTGTGATCAAAGGACTTTGCTATTCAGACGGTGCCATTGTTTTACAGGAAACGACAACCTGGCTAGGCTGACCGCCCAGGGGGATTACGAGTTAAGGGTTGACCTGGAGGACTTTGAGGGAAACTCAGCTTACGCCAAATACAGCTACTTCAGAGTGGAGAACGAGTTCCACTTGTACAGACTCACCGCCGTTGGATACTCAGGAACTGCAGGTGACCAGAATAAGCTTTCATTTGTGGAAATGAGTACCTACCTTCGTTTAGGGACGTCCCTCGGATAGGACGTTAAATGGAGGTCTCGTGTTTGGGGAGACCTCACAAACGTTTAAGAGCGAATGTCTGTAAGGATCAAACAATGGTGGCAGGGGTCAAAAAATCGATTTGGCTCAAACTTTGCACAGTGATAGTACTTGGCCCACAACCCCTCAAATTAGCTTTCTTTCCGGTCAGCACCGATCGTTGCCATGGTAACGGGCCAAACAAGTTTCGGGGCCATTTTCCCTGATTTAGACATGTGAAAAACATGAAATTTGGCATAGTTTAAGCCACGATTACGAGCAATTGCTTTAATATTATGGAAAAACAAAGTATGGGCCTAAAAGACCAACTAATCCGCTATTCTAGAATAGCTTTGAAATTTTCAAGAAGTTCGTTTAAAGGACCTGGGCAACCCTAACACAATACAGTGTTTGAGGCTTATGAAAAAGCGTTATTTCTACCCAACTTCAAAGTGCTGAAAGTCCAAAGATGGTGATTTTTTTTGCTTCAAATTTGGATCATAGATACATAAACATATGTGCTATAAAATGCATGGTTGCAAACTTTGGGCACTTCTTTGATTGTCACGTGGTTGGCCTTAGAAGTAGGTCAAATTTTGAATTTGATGGAAAATATGATTTTCAGCCATGTTCAGGATACTATATCTACAAAAGAAAGAAAGCAATCTGATAAAGTCTTTAGCCCAAAGTAACACTATGTTTGTCTATTGAATGAATGCTTGTGGAGGTTGGGTTCTTGTGTCGTTGGTGTGTACTTGTCCCTCAAAGTAGGCCATATTTTGGACATGTACAGAAATTGACATATACGGCTATGTTTGAAACTCTAGAAATAACAAAGTAGGATGTCATTTGAATTCAATCTTTGCAGGGAAGTACATATATGTATTGTGTATCAAATGAATACTTGTGGAGGTTGGGTTCTTGTGTCGTTGGTGTGTACTTGTCCCTCAAAGTAGGCCATGTTTTGGACATGTACAGAAATTCACATATACGGCTATGTTTGAAACTCTAGAAATAACAAAGTAGGATGTCATTTGAATTCAATCTTTGCAGGGAAGTACATATATGTATGTGTATCAAATGAATACTTGTGGAGGTTGGGGCCTTGTTTCATTGTTGTGTACTTGTCCCTAAAAGTAGGCCATATTTTGGACATGTACAGAAATTAGCATATACGGCTATGTTTGAAGGTCTAGAAATGACGATTAAGATGCCATTTTAATTCAATCTTTTAAGAGGAGTACATATATGTATTGTGTATCAAAATTGTGTATCAAATAAGGGCTTGTGGGGGTTGGGGTCTTGTGTCGCTGTTGTATACTTGTCCCTAAAAGTAGGCCATTTTTAAGAGCAATTGTCTGTAATAATCAAACAATAGTGAGCAGGGTCAAAAATCGATTTTGCTCATATTTTGCAGTGATAGTACTTCGCCCAAAACTCCCTGAAATAGCTTCTTTCCGCTTAAAACCCATTGTTGCCATGGCAACAGCCCATTCAAGTTTTGGGGCCATTTTGACAGATTTTTGCGTCTCTACAACACGGAAATTGGCAAAGTTTAGGACGCGGTCACCGCCAACTGCTTTCAAGTAATGACAAATACTTCAGGATATTATTAGACCAATGCATTAACTTGTACGAAATAGATGTGAAGTTGATGTACAGGCAGATTCCAGTCTTTGGGCAACCTCGAAGTAGGTCATTTTCCGCACTTGTCCCCAAATTTGGATTTTGGGCTGTTTTTAAGCTGATGAAAATACCAAAGTGAATTTATTTTCAGACTCATCCTTCTCCCATGTGTTTATCATTATATCATATAGATAGTATTTGCTATCACATGGGTGATTTTGAGGCTTCCTTTTTTGTTCATGTCGTATATGCCTATTTCTGTAAATGTTTAAAATATGGCCTAGTTTTTAGTGACAAGTATACAACATCGACACAAGACCCCAACCTCCACAAAGCCCTTATTTGATGCAAAATACATATATGTACTCCTCTTAAAAGATTGAATTAAAATGACATCCTACTTCGTCATTTCTAGACCTTGAAACATAGCCGCTTTTGCTAATTTCTGTATGTATGTCCAAAGTATGGCCTACTTTAGGGAACAGTACACACCAACGACACAAGACCCCAACCTCCACAAGTATTCATTTGATACACAATACATATATGTACTTCCCTGCAAAGATTGAATTAAAATGACATCCTACTTCGTCATTTCTAGACCTTGAAACATAGCCGTTTTTGCTAATTTCTGTATGTATGTCCAAAGTATGGCCTACTTTTAGGGACAAGTGCACACCAACGACACAAGACCCCAACTTCCACAAATATTCATTTAATACACAATACATGTACTTCCCTGCAAAGATTGAATTCAAATGACATCCTACTTTGTTATTTCTAGAGCTTTAAACATAGCCGTATATGTCAATTTCTGCACATGTGCAAAATATGGCCTACTTTTAGGGACAAGTGAACACCAACGACACAAGAACCCAACCTCCACAAGTATTCATTTGATACACAATACATATTATGTATTATCCCTGCAAAGATTGAATTCAAAAAGCATCTAACTTTGTCATTTCTAGAGCTTCAAACATAGCCGTTTTTGCTAATTTCTGTATGTATGTCCAAAGTATGGCCTACTTTAGGGAACAGTACACACCAACGACACAAGAACCCAACCTCCACAAGTATTCATTTGATACACAATACATATATGTACTTCTCCGCAAAGATTGAATTCAAATGACATCCTACTTTGTTATTTCTAGAGCTTCAAACATAGCCGTATATGTCAATTTCTGTAAATATCCAAAACATGGCCTACTTTTAGGGACAATGGTACAGCAACGACACAAGACCTGAACCTCCACAAGTATTCATTTGATACACAATACATGTATGTATTTCCCTGTAAAGATTGAATTCAAATGACATCCTACTTTGTTATTTCTAGAGCTTCAAACATAGCCGTATATGTCAATTTATGTACATGTCCAAAATATGGCCTACTTTTAGGGACAAGTACACACCAACGAGTCACACGACACAAGAACCCAACCTCCACAAGTATTCATTTAATAGACAAAACATAGTGTTACTTTGGGCAACATCCACCAATATATCCACGGATATAGTACCCTCCGTAGCAGGCTTATAGAACTAGGGGTTTGGTGGTCTTCGGCAGTTTTCTGATTAGCCCAGTTCTAAAAACGGGGGCAATTCAACCAGGCCGGCTATGTTGTCTATATGCAATCAGAAAATAGCACATAAAAGATCCCAAAGACCATGAAGACCCCACAACCCCCCAGTGTGTTGGCATGCTATAGAGGCTACACGGATAGGACGTTAAATAGAGGTCCCGTGCTTGAGGAGTACCACATCTCGAGCACACTAAAGAATCCAGGGACACTTGAAAAACAGACCTCAGACCTGAGAGTGATCTATTGGTAAAATACAATAAACTAGAGATTCTGAAGTAACATTTGCAAAGCAAATGCATAATGTTTACCTTCGGACATGGTCTGCTCTGATAATTCTTACTCAAACACATCCACATACACGTATTACTAGTATATGGTGAAAGGAGCACAGCAGACCATGAAATTGCAACATTATGTAACCCAACACCTGTCACCATGGTGACAGACATAAACAAATCATGTCATTGGTCAGGTCAGAGGTCACTGTTTGGAGAAGAAGAAGAAGAAGAAGAAGAAACTGAGCAAAAACAATATGTTTTCCTTCGGTAAACATAATGAAATACAATCCACATGCCACCACACTTATCGATAAGAGTAGGGGTCTTTTCCGGTGAGTGGCCTTTGTACCCACTGCTTCGCCTATTGAGTCAGCAAGTCAAGATTGCCTAATGTTGCTGTTTCCGACAAAGGGAGAAGAGATGCTCTTTCAGTGAGCGTTCAGTGCAAAGATAGTGGTCCATGTGGCTTTGCACTAAACCAACTCCTTTAAATACCAAATGACACCAAAAAAAATCACCGTAAAATAAATACAAATATCGGAAGTATATAGTCACTTGAAGTTTGTTCCAATCATGATGACTGAGAAATTCAGCTTGTACGGCCTTCTAAAAGTGGATTTTTGGAATCTCTCTAGCAAGCTTCCCAATTGCCCACTTCGGGCGTCTCTACTTGCATCACTGTGTTTTATTTGTGCATTTCTGTGCTATCAGCTTAGGAAAAAACATAGACATGCAAAAATAAAATGTAGAGATACATATCGCCTGCCAGTACTGGCTTGTGCTGACTTTTCCATGACAGGGCATCAAAATTTCGAATGTAACAGGAGAACCGTACATATTTATTTGTAAATGTGTCTGTTAGCCAGGTAACACTAGTTATGTAACTTACAATCAGCTAAGGTCATATTTTGGTGTCATGAGCACTTTAAAAAGGCAATAATTGTAAATAGCGAGGCAATTTCTTTTTATTGTCTAAGACTCATATCTGTTTCTTTTCTAGGAGATGCCCTGGCAGTGCACGACTCTATGTTCTTCTCAACAAAGGACAGAGACAACGACAATCCCCATGACACCCACTGTGCTCAGACATACAAGGGTGGCTGGTGGTACAACAGATGCCATGATGCCAACCTAAACGGCCTGTACCATGCCGGCTCCCAACAGTCTACTAGTGCAGATGGGGTTAGCTGGAAACAATGGAAGGGGCAGTTCTATTCTCTCAAACTCACTGAGATGAAGCTCAGGCCCATCTAACAACGACCAAGGCCGCAACCGACTACAACACTTTTGAACTTTATCTTGAAAGAAAAAAATAAAGATGGATTTAACACTACGGCAAAACTTACTTGAACGTATGCATTGGAATATAAATAATATAAAATAAATGAATAAAAATGCAACAAAAATTGTAGAGTGGAAATGGAAGGCAGTTGACTCAGAGAATGGTTCTCTTCCGGTGACCTGTGTTGACCTTTTAACCTCTTGGTCACGTGACTGCCCTCGTGAAAAGTGATGACGTAAGGGTGTATAAGTAAACCGTCTGAAAGGCTTTCTGCTTATTATGTTTACCGAAGGAAAACATTGTTTTTGGTACGTTTCCTCTTCCGTTTCAAACACTGACCTCTGACCTGACCAATGACCTGATCATGATTTATTGACGTCTCTCACCATGGTAACTGGTGTTGGGCTACATAATGTTGCAATTTTATAGTAGGAGGGATTTATACTCATGTTTGGTCATATATATGAATGTGTTTGAGTAAGAACTAACAGAGCAGACCATTTGCGAAGGTAAACATTAAACATATTGCTTGAAATGTTACCTTTCTAATGTCTTAATAAATCATGTGTATCATTACAGGCATTACTAGATTCTCTTTTATTTATTTATTTATTTATTTATGAAGATTTACCACATTTGTGGAAGGATTGACATAACAGGTGACTATCACCTTTTCAAAGATGCTAACCCCGAGACCAGACTGTAAGGTTTGAACCACTCACACCGGGAAGGTCCCCTACTCTTTTCGATAAGTGCGGTGGGTTCTTTAACGTGAGTGGGGTGTGGCTCTCCCAAACACGGGACCTCCATTTAACGTCCTATCCGACGTTCTCTTCAACACTGATTATCATTGTGCGACAATGCAGAATTGATAGAACACCCCGACAATGCTGGGAAGGTATATACAAACAGTTCCGACAGCAAAACAACATCTAACACACATATGGCTAGTACAAAATTTATGCAAACTGTTGCCTCCAAGACGAAACTCCCTTGGAATGCTATCTCTCTATTTGGCCGATTTCTACTCTTTTCAGTTATTTGCCTGATAATTTACCTGTTACAAAATATATGAAGCAGTCGATCACAAAATTAAAGACAAAAGAATAATAGTCAGGCTTCTGATGAAACACGCGACAAAGGAACGCTATTTCTGTAATGCTACTAATTCAATGAAATTCAATATGGTGCACACACTATTGTTTTTGCTTGCCGCTGTTTTGTTGAAAATCTGCACTTATTTACAATACCGCAAGTGGCGCTTTTGTATAGACAAAACGTAAGATATGTCAACATTAATGTTGTCCAGTTCATATATGTGGTTCAAAATAGAGAGGAATTTAAAAACTCAATTTCCCATTGACTTCACTTAACCAAAAAAGCTATTCTAAACATGCCATCATGAAATATGCAAAGGAGGTCCTGATTCGAATAAACCATGTTAAATAATGTTAACCTTCACTTAACGTCCAAGTAGGGTAAGTATGAAATTCCCAGCTGAGATTATGGCATTTCACATTAAATATGCAAATAAAGTATTCATTTACATAATTAATATATGCCGTACCTAAACCTTTGTACCGATACTTGCACATGTTCCTGATGTTACGTTTAGGCCATGTTGATTTGACTACTAGTAAATGGTGGCATCCTCGCGCGCATGAATTTTCGACAGCACCCCCGCCCCCCCCAAAAAAGGGTTTTCACCCATCATGTAAATCGTACAAAACAGTTGCAACACTAGCAAATATGTACCGTAAGTTGAAAAAAAAAATATTTAAAAACGATACCAAAGTGGTAGAATACCAAAATCAAATGAAAAAGACGAAAATGTGAAGAAATGAATTCGAAGAGTAGATTATTCGCCAAACTATGCTCTGTGTCATTTGTTCTGCCTTGATGACCACGTATATTTCATGATGAAAGCAATTTTTTTTCAAAACTTTTTTTTCATTCGCACGCGCGTATGAGTTTTGTGGTTCCCGGTGGATGTCATCCATATAATCAAATCAACATGGCCTTACGTACCCAGCCGTACATGGTAGTGTCATTTGACGCTGCGCCAAGCCGCATGGACGGTCCGTGTAATACAACACGTCAGATCAAGTGAAATAGAAAAATTTATCGCTGCCAAGACGTGCAAATACGCCTTATGAAATATTCAAGCGCAAATAAGCTTCAGCTTGGACACAGCGTCGTGCCATACCCCGGTCGACATGCAACAGTTTTGACCCAAACTTACGTTATTAATACTAAACGGTTTGTATTAGATTAACTCCTACATAGCCTATAAAACATGTTCTTCCTTACCATTTATTGATCCATTTCCACCCATTTGCTGTTCTCTGTTGTTTTTGTCATGTAGTCTGTCACTGTATACATGTATTTTGTCACTGTATACTTGTATGTCTGGTGGTGAGGTTAAAATTACCTACAGCGAGTACCTCACCACCATGTCCTGTATTATCCATGTTGAATTGCAAGTAAAAGAACAGTTTCAAGCGTCACCATGGGCACTATATGTTTTCATTGTAAAAATATTTATCTATTCATGATTCCTTGGTGAAAAATTACATCATGAACAAGGTGAATCTAAGTTTATGATATAAAACAGAATTCTAATGACCAATTATTTTAATGATTTGCTCCTCATATTACCCTTTAAAACATCTTCAATATGATATTATTTCTCCAGCATCAATTTTACGACTATTACTTTTAATTGGTTTTGGTTTGGTTTCCTTTTTATAATGCTCACGATCATGATAATGATCATTCTGGCATACTCATTTTTACCTGAGTAAAGTGAGAAGAGTCGTATAAGGTTTCCCAAGGGCAAAAGATCGGTGACAAAGTAGGGTTCAAACCCGGGACCTCTTAGTTCCGAGCCGAACACGCTACCGCTATGCCACACGACCCCGCGAAATAAGTTCCTTTGGCCACACCAATTTAATTTCTTGGTTAACGGATTCGCCTGCTTCATTTTTTTTCTGATTTGAAAATAAAAATAAAAATTCAGAATCAACTGCAAAATGCTCATATTTTGCCATGAACAGTTGAAAACAGTCCTTTTCATCCTAGTTGTTACAGTTATTCCATCTTTCAATGCAGTGGTATCATTAAAAGTGCAAAATTCATTGTTTAAATTTTGATGATAGGTGGCGCTTTTCGGGGCAGCCGCACGAAAACGTCGCTCCGTGTTTTGTGTGTGATTTTAGCAAAGTTATTACCTTTTTAGCCCCCCAGTGCAATATTCTGTATGTCCGAAAGTTTCCTGAAGCCCTTCGGACTTGTTATGTACGTGTGTGGACCTGTTTTATGCAACTTTAGACTGTTTATTGCTTGGACACCATCGAGTCCTGCATAATGGCTTCCTGCCCAAGAGCGATCGTCCGGTACTCCTTGGATTTTCTTCGGGGTTTGAAGAAGACATCTGCCCCGGTCGGCTCAGAAATCAAGAACAACTTACTCAGCCTGGGACTGTGGAAACTACGGAGCAGACCTAGAGGGACTAAAGCTGGACAATATTTTAAACGTAAGATTTCTACAGTTGTTGGGAACAGAACATTGATATGCAAATACGCTAGCTTCAATCTCGATGGTAAACAACCACATCCACACATATGTAAAGTAGCCGGTGAATTCCAGCCTGTACTGGAGAGAGATGGCACGTTTACAGCGAGGGAACTGCCCGGAATTCGAGGCGTTCTGAGGGACAATCCTGGAGCATCCGTTCCCGACCGCGTCCTGTCCAGCGACAGCTCTAGTCTTCGTCAGCGCTCACCGGCGATCATCTTGCAGAGACCGAGACTGGTAGTACCGATCCCATCTTTGAACACTCAGAACTCTGTAAATAAGCCGAACATTTCTCGACAGAACACTTTACCATCAGTTCTCTTATGTAACGCTCGGTCGTTAGCGAACAAGCTTGATGAGTTTCACTCGGTGTTGTTATCTGAGAATGTAGAAGTAGCAGGTGTGTCTGAAACCTGGTTCAGTGACGATGTCCCTACTGATTTTTGGTCGTTAGATGGGTACACCACGTTCACTAAATCTAGAGAACACAGACGTGGTGGCGGGGTAGCCTTGTATGTAAGGGATGGTATAGCTACTCACCAGATTGTTGACATTAATGTCCCAGACGAATTAGAATGTATGTGGCTCATGCTGCGCCCTAAGCGCCTACCTAGGAAGGTCTCGTCTATCATCGTATGTATAGTGTACGCACCGCCGAACTCTGATTGTGATGAAACTTTAAGGCAACACTTGTTAGACACCATAGACAAATTGAGAACCCAATATGATAGTGCAGGTTACTTGATTATGGGCGATTTTAACCGTATTGACATGTCTGATGTGTGCTCTGGCAATGGTCTTCAACAAATTGTAAATGTTCCAACCAGATCCGAGGCTATTCTTGACCTCATAATGACAAACCTTACTGATTTCTATCACCCGCCCACTGTGACCTCGCCATTGGGGCGCAGTGACCATAACGTGATTCTACTGAACCCCAAACACCAGAAGGTCTTTAACAAGACTACAAAACGTCAGGTACGACCTATGATGGAGTCCAACATCCGATCGTTCGGTCAGTGGATAACCCAGTATCAGTGGGAAGAAGTCTTGGAGGCACGGGGAACACAGAACAAAACATCGGCCTTCTACAGGATTTTAACCCATGCAATCGATACATACTTCCCCATCAAAGTAATGAAGACTCACATCCAAGACAAACCATGGATGTCACCAGTGATCAAGACCGCGATCAAGCTCCGTCAGCGCGCGTTCGAGGGTCAGGACTGGGTAACATGGCGAACACTTCGCAATAAAGTCCAAAGAGCAATTAAAAGGGCCAAAAAGTGAGTTCTACAGCAACAGAGTTCAGAAACTAAAGAAGACAAAATCCCAGTGCTTGGTATAAGGAGCTAAAAGTTCTCACCGGCACACAGAGGAAAGAGATGGTGGTAAGAGTGCAAGGTGTACCTGACACCCCGAGTGATATTGCAAATATCATCAACAACAAGTTCACCGACATCACAACATCCCTACCACCGCTTGACGTCACCAAGCTACCAGCGTTTCTTCCGTCACGCGCTCCCCCCACAGTTCTTCCATGGGAGGTGTACAACAAACTGTTACAAGTGAAGGTGAAGAAATCACCTGGGCCGGATGGAATAAACGGCGTCCTACTGAAAGAGTTTGCATACGAACTCTGCACGCCGATCGCGAATATCTTTAACGAATCTCTGTATGAAGGCATAGTGCCACGGGAGTGGAAGGAAGCTGTTGTTGTTCCACTTCCTAAGTCTCACCCACCAAGCATCGATCAGTTACGTCCAGTCTCACTGACGTCTTTAATCGCGAAGGTTTGTGAGGGATTCATCGCTTCGTGGGTACTACAGGACATCGGTAACAACATATCTCCCAGTCAGTTTGGATGTCTGAAGGGTCGTTCGACGACGCATTGTCTTGTTAACTTGGCCGACCACCTGTTCAAGTCGGCAGACAGGCGTGGAACAAGCAGCACGTGGGTACTGACGGACTTTAGTAAGGCTTTCGATCTTGTAGATCATACCACAGCCATACGTCACCTCCTGGAGCTTGGAGTCCGCCCGGAACTTGTTCCATGGATTGCCAACTTTCACACTGACCGGAGTCAGAAAACCAGGTACCAGGGAACTCTCTCGCAAGTGAAACACCTTACATGTGGCCTGGCACAGGGAACGAAACTCGGCCCTATTGTCTTTATAGCTCACGTCAATAGCATCACCGACAACCTGACCGCTAAGTCGTGGGCATTTGTGGATGATCTGAACCTGATCGAAACAAGACTTGCTGCACATCCACCTACACTACAGGGCGATCTTGACAACCTCTCTACGTGGACAGAAACCAACAGAATGAAACTGAACCCGGGAAAGTGTAAGGCAATGCAAGTCTGCTTTGTCCGGATTCCTCCTCCTCCCCCTGTTCTCACCATTGGCGGCCATGAACTTGAAGTTGTCAGTATCGCCAAGTGCTTAGGAGTAACCTTTCAGTCAGATCTGAAGTGGGACATGCACGTCCTGGAAATGTGTAAAAAGGGGAACCAAAGGCTGTATCTCCTATGTAGGCTGAGGCAGTTTCACCTACCAACACACGACTTGGTTACTGTTTACACGAGTTTCGTACGGCCGGTCCTGGAGTATGCAACACCCCTGTGGCACCCAGGCTTAACGTCCAGTCAACGGAGGAAGATAGAGAACATCCAAGTGCGGGCAACTAAGATCATCCTCGGCAACACCTTTCACAGTTACTCTGCAGCATGTGAAGCACTACAACTCCAGAAACTCGAAGACCGACGTGTCTCTCTGTGCCTAAAGTTTGCCCAGAAGCTGTACAAGTCTGAACAGTACAGACATTGGTTTCCTCGACTTCGGGGAGAGATCAGTGGGAGGGAAACAAGACAGAACAAAAAACTAGACCAATTGCCAGCACGCACAGCAAGATATGCGAAAAGCCCGTTGCCTTACCTCGTCCAGCTTTTAAACAGCACTCTGTAATGTAATCCTGTAATGTACATGCCGTTATATATTTGATTTTAATCTAGTACTTTTAATGAGGTTGTATTTTAACTTTTAGTGTTGTATTGTAAAAATGTAATGATTTTATTGCCACAATATGTTTCTATACAATGTACGGGACATGTAATTCAGCCCTCGGGCTGTGAGGTGTTTCAAATAAAACCCGCATTATTATTATTATGAACCAGCCTGGTGTGTTGACTTCATGGCTCCTATCATACCATTTTGCGCCATAGTAGGATACCTAGGCCTGTTTTTTTTTAATTATTTTTTTCGCCCACCCGCTCCATTATTTTTCTAGAAAAATCCGTTAACCAAGTTAATTAAATTGGTGTGGCCTTTGCTGGAAATTCTGGAATATCCAGCCGTATGTTATTAAAGATTTTAATTTTAGACAACTTATCGGTAGTAATTATCTTTTATGGTCACGTAATACGCGTTTGGGGAATAGATTTTTGTCAGAGTGACGAATTTACGTCCAGGCCATTTCCGTGAGACTTGAGTCAGTACATGAGATAATCTCCTAGGAGGAAACTACCGAAGAACATAAATCGTTGTTGGCCCATCTTGTTTATCTGTATCTGTATAGCCGGTATAACCGCCCTTGGGCGTAACACACCAGTTTCGCGGGCACGCGGCGCGGCGGCAGCTGGCTACATTACACCGATCGACATGTTACGCCTTACCCTTGAACATCTAACTCTAGACATCTAAATCTAGCTATCAACGCCCCTACTGCACTTGGTGACAGTGAGTTCCACTCTGCGATAGTTCTAGGAAAGAATGAGTTATTGAACGCCTCAATCCTTGGTTGATAGCTCTGGTACTAGATGATAACTCTGGTACTTGGAAATGTCAGAAAATAAGACCAATGAAATTTGGTCTATGTGGACAGGTGGTCACTTAGTGCTTGTATTCATGGGCAAAGTTATCAAAGGGACCACCAAAAAGTGGTAACATGTCCAGGCCGGTGGTACCTAATATGTAAAGCCTCGGTCACAACCCGCCGTGCGTGCTTTTTGTCCGTACGTTTTTTGGGAGGCCACGTCTGCTACGTTTTTCTGAAAACGTGGGGAAGGATTGGCATCGACGCACGTCACTCGCACGGTTGCGTAAGGTGTAAGAGTGTGGTCTGCACGCCACGTCTGGCCGTGAGCGGTTGCGTGCATTGTAATCGGCGTTGCGAAAGTGGTGTGTTGTACGTGCTTACAACGTACGATCTCTGTGCGACTGCAACTTTACCGTAAGGAGGCCGTAGGCTCACGCCTGCTTCTTAAGCGACGGTCACAACCCGCCGTACGTGCTTCTGCGTGCTGTCTACGTGCAAAAACGTGGGCAATCGTAGGGGATCCGTGCGTTGTGAGTACCACTTCCGTACGGAATCCTACGGATTTGGGAGCACGCAGACACGCCGTAGAACTTTAAACTTTTTCTACGTGTGGTCTGCGGATTTACCACCCGTGCGTGCGAGTACGTGCGACGCGCGTGCCCCGTACAGTCTATGAGCGTGCCCCGTACAGTCTATGAGCGTGCAACGTACGGACTCCGTGGGTCTAACTTCATTATTCTCACGTGCAATTGCTGTACGGACAGCGCACGAAGCACGTGCGTGCCACGCACGGTGCTTGCGTCATCCGTGCTTACTCATCACTTCCCAGTTGACCTGCTCAATGACCACGCAGAACACACGTGCACCATACCACATACTGATTTCTACAGTATATAAAGACGACTTGACAGGCGACTGCCAACTCGTCTCCAAGATGCCCAGGAAGGCTCAGAAGAAGACTACCAGACAAGAACCAAAGAAACGGGCCGTAGGATTCCGTACGGAGGTTGTAGTCACCACGCACGGATGCCCTATAGCTACGTTTGCCCATGTTTTTGCACGTAGACAGCGCGCAGAAGCACGTACGGCGGGTTGTGACCGAGGCTTTAATGACTGTTACTTCAGGACTGAGCCGGTATTCGTGCCTCGTTAGCAGCTTAATGGACTTGGAGAACTATATCATCGTTATGAAAAACTGTCTGTTCGGAGTTATAAAGTATGATAAACTGATAGGCGAAAGCAGATTTAATTAAGATGAACAATGGCACTGTTCAAATAGACACGAGCCTCCAACCTTTGAGGTGGCTGGCGATTGGGATTTTTATTTGTGTTGTTTTGTGATCACTTGCGTTTTTAATACGGTCAAGCTTACTCATGTATCATATTCAACAATTAGCTATAGGCCACAACATGTAATATCATCATGAATAACATCAGCACGCGCATGGATTTTTGCTTTTTTTGGAGAAAAAAAAAACAAGAAATTTTGTTGCCTTCTGACAGTGGTCAACATGCCGAAAATGGGCAAAGATGTCTTTTGTAATGCCGGAAGTTTATAGAAGATAACTATGAAAAGAGGAGACAAGAAAAGGCTCTGATTTATTGTTTTGTTTCTTACTTTGATGCAGTGATATGTGATGCTATGTGTGATGTTCCCACTGAATCAAAACCATTTGTACAATGATTGAGTCAAAATTTTAAAATGTAGGAACCTTGTATTTTTCAGCCAGTCTGTTTTTTTTTCGCCCGCTCGCATTAGATTTGGAGTCTGAGGAGGATGTCATCCATAAAATTTACATGATGTGGCCTAAAGGTCCATGAACAAAAAGATAGAACAAAAAACACCAGCCATCCCTAAGTTCTGTGCAAGATGGCACGTAGCACAAGGTGTGGTTGTCGTTCAATTGTTTGCTTTTCGCAAATCCCTTCGCCTTCTTGGTAATTTGCCCCTCTCGTAGTCGCAGTAATTATGATTAGAAATGGCACATAAGAGACGGACGGTAAACACATCTAGAACAATGGAAAAGTCGTTCGTCCGGTGCCCGGTGTTTGTAAACCGCACCTGTCTATATACCACACCGAGAGACGTCAGGGAAACCAAACTAGTCTCTACCAGACTAACTACGCTGGCTATATATAGGAGAATAATTGCCAGGGGATCGAAGTTTGACCGCCTTGTAGGTTTGACTGGCCGCGCAGTTAGGAGGGAAAGAAATATAAACTACCTCCCCGCGGCCGGACTCCCTTGGCAAATTTTACTATATTTTTTGCCGAATTCAACGATCCGTATTCCAGTAGAAAGGCCTGGTGGAGGCTAAAACCAAACGCAAACAGAAGACTACTGCACAGCAGTAGCTTTCATTGTTTCAGGCGTGTGAAATTTGCACATAATGTGAAGTCACTGATGTATGCATAGCCACTGTCACACACAGTCAGGACATTCCCACGACTTTTCAAGGACCCATTCCCACAAGCATAGAATTGTCTGGATCAAGCCGGATTGATTCACTTTGATCCGGCTTCGAGTCGACCAATTTCAGGTCGCAGAGAGAGCGCAGAAAGCGCGCAAAGGAGCGCAGTGAGAGCGTCCTAGTAAAATGTGGGCCTTTGCCCTTGATTGAATAATCTAAATATGATACAGGATGTGCAAGAGTGACTTTGAAAGAGAGAAAACGTACAAAATTTCGTTCTCTATCTCTGTAATTCGTTGAGTGAGGTATACATTCGTTGATCGCCCCAAAACGTTGATGACATTTGAGTTTTTGGTCGCGCAGAGAGCGCAGAGAGATCACCGTAGAGATTCCACCTGCTTGAGCACGTTTTTCATGGAGTTCTAGCCAATTTCAGGTCGCAGAGAGAGCGCCGTGAGAGAAGCGGAATGCGGGCCTTTAACAGTCGAGCTTCGGTTAACTGCCCCGTGTTGGTCAATTGTCATAGCCTCTACCAGGCTTGAGGAGGCGGCTGGAAAGAGTAGAAATCGGCCAAAATAGAGAGATAAGCATGCCAAGGGAGTATGGCCGTTGAGAGAACAGTTCGCCGCCCCACAACTGTTCTCTCAACGGCCAAACTGCCTTGGCATGCTTATCTCTCTATTTTGGCCGATTTCTACTCTTTCCAGCCGCCTCCTCAAGCCTGGTAGAGGCTACAATTGTCACCGAGCCAAAGTATGGCCGGCCGGTAGCGCGTAGCGGATCGTGGGGAGCGGACGAAAGCTAGAACGGCTACGTAACATTCAGGGTACACAAGACGCACACTACAGCCACTCCACCATGGCCAAACCGAAAACATATCCTTCTGCCGAAGGCAAATATACATAATCTAAGCAATACAAAGCAGGCAAATTGGGGTCTAATTTATATTGTACCAGTTGATCATATTCTCCAATCACTTACAGTCTTATCATAACAAAGAAGGCTGTTCTTACATTTCCTGGTGGAATATGCGAATGGGGTTCTAATTTGAATAAATTATGTTATTAAAGGAGACAGTACGTGCGACCGTCTATCTTAACAAAAATTTAATATTGAAACACTGTATCCTTCCTTCCCTGTGTGTAAATAATTGGCGATTTCTTTATGGTAATGGTAATTTAATTTTAATACCTTCTGGCATGTGTACGTTACTTAAAGGTTAACATTTCTATGCATATATTATGTTAATATTGAGGACATTTGCATAATTAATGAGGACATGTTGAAATATTGCCAAAAGATAGAAATTTCACCTGCAAAATATCATAATTTGAGTTTAGAAAACCATAACTTTAACTAGATTGTAGTAATTATGATCTTATTTTTGAATGAGACAAATCCCCCAAAATATTTACATAAACTCTACATATTTCATGGAGGTATGAAATCTCCGAATTCTTGTTCCCGTATAAATAGAATGACAACGTCAGTGTTACATGATTCAGTAGAAGGAGAGGGGCGTGATCAGGAAGCTGGCGGCGGGCCATGGTGTTTTCCTGTCCCGCTTGGAGATGGGGGGTTGATATCAACTACAAACATATGTTATACATAGGCCCTGGGTTCTCACGCATTTACAACCTAAGAGTCACCCGACCAACCAACCAAGTTCAATACCTAAAATGTTTTGTTGTGGTGGTGTAGTCTTGTGTGGATAACATAATATGGTGTTCAACTTTTGATTGTATGCTGATGTAGTTTACAGTGTACAGCCAGACCTGTACAAGTGATCACCTTTAAGCGCGGGTCACAACCCGCCGTACGCGCAACTCCCGGAACCAAGCTTTCTACCAGACTATTGAATCGGCTTAAGCTGAGCTTTATGGTCGCTTCTGGTATTTATCATGCATCAAATTCAAGATTCTGTATTCTCCAAGCAGAGGTTTAAGGTTCGGCTTATTTTTTTACGTTTTTTTTAAATCTCCATAGGAGATATCCCTCCGCAGGAAGGAACTGTTTTCGGTCATATTTGTGTGTGTTCGCAGCTGCATATGTAAGGCCACAGCAAGTAATTTTTATGGATGACATCAGCGCGCGCTTTAATTTTCGCCTGATTTTGGAAAAAAAATTATTATTTTTTTTTGCCTTCTGACAGTTGCAACATGCCGAAAATGGGCAAAGATGTCTGTTGCCATACCGGAAGATGGATGGCAGATAACTATGAAGAGAGGAGACAAGAAAAGGCTCTGATTTAATGTTTTGTTTCTAATACTTTGATGCAGTTATATGTGATGATGGCTGTGTATATGTGATGTTCCTGCTGAATAAAAACCATTTGTACAATGATTGAGTCAAAATTTTGAATTGTCGGAATCTTGTTTTTTCGGCCCGCCTTTTTTTCGCCCGCTCGCATTAGATTTGGAGTCTGCGGAGGATGTCATCCATAGAATTTACTTGCTGTGGCCTAACTAACGGTGGGTTGGACAACAGAGCAGTTTGCATTCCTACATTAAACATAGAGTTATCTTATGTACATGGCGAAAATATAACCGGTAAAACAATACCCATTCTGTTAATTAAACAGCCGATTGTTTGAGAGTTTGGCAAAGTAGTCTATTAATAACCAGACGGCCAGTGACCTGAATGAATGAAAGAATTCGAATGAAGACCTTTATTGTACAGATATGCCCGCTGGGTTAGGTGGTGTTTACAGCAAAAGAATAATTTACAGATGGATGCATCGCATTATGACTAAGCTTGCACTAGTACTACTAGTACTAGTATAATAGTTTAATATGGTTGATGCCCTGCCCCGAGGTGTATATGGTGAGGTAATCCCTGGTCAGGTGTGACAACCACTGAATAAACCACCAGGTAAGCGTAGTAATTACTTTTAGTGCCCTGTCCCCTGTATAATGGTACGGTCCAAAAAGTGGTCAATTATTCTAATAACCGACCACTTTTGAGGTTGCGGCCTACTAACCCATGGGAAATGGAGCCTTCTGTTTGGTCAACTTCTTTTGGCTACATTTTTGTACATGTAACGTTATATGATGATATGTGCTAATCCCCTCACCTCCGCAGTAGAAATGGATGATCCCCGTCCACCCACGGGCTCGGGGTCAAGGCTCCGCCATGATATCTACTGGACCTCCCCCAACCCCCACCACTATTTGCATATGCGGCTGGGCCAGGCAGGCAACAAGCCTTGCGGGCGGATCTGTATTGAATCCAGCTGTCTCACACTCGCACTCGGTTGGGGAGGAACTTCCTCAAAAATAACCTCTCAGAGTTTCTAGTTTTGAACACCAAATTATCTTGAAGAAGACACGGAAGAAAGTGACTTGTACAGAAGAAGAAGAAGCTATGATTGTGGCGGCGGCGGTCGGAGTCTTGGTCCTCTATGCAGGAGTCGCGCAGGCTCTCCGTTCAGGTAAGAAATCTTCTTACGACACGTCTTTAGCTTTTCCCTCCCCAAGACAGTAACAAAACCGCTATACAGTAAGTTGTTCCGCCGTTGAATGCCTGACATTCTTGGAAGTCGTACTGTTGTGTTCATACGTGAGTAGAGAACACGTAACCTTCCGGAGGTATGACTCAACTCTTTTTAAACTTCAGGTCCAGTTTTAGACTAGATTTTAGAAAGGTTACAGTTACACTCGACCGGAACTTGATAGGCCAGTTTGTGGCGAGATGCCCCCCCTCCCCCTGGCCTCAAGTCCTGATACTAAATTGGTCAGAGAACCACTGGTTAATTCTTTACAAACTAATTACTACCCAATCTTATGTACAATGTCGGTTAGCTTGTGTTTGTTCCTTAACGAATTACATTATCTATATAGGATTAGGATAATTTACATGGTAAACACATAGAATCAACTGTTATAATTTATTTGATATCAAAATCGCCACACCAGATTTAAATATCGCACCAACACTAAATATAGTATGTCTACAAATGTATGTCTCTATTTTGTATAAAGTCTTCTTTTTTGTAACCATTATTTTTAACCCAGATCATGTTGCGAAAGTGTTCCATGAAGGGTCGGTCCTTCAGCATACAGGCAGTACGTTTTTTGTCTTGCGGTAAAACCTTTTCAGACCGCAAGTTAGATACTTCTCTAGGCCTTTCTACGGGAATACGGATCGTAGAATTCGGCAAAACAGAGAGAGTAAAATTGGCTTCATGGGAGTCCGGCCGCGAGGAGGTAGTTTCTTACGCGGCCAGTCAAACCTACAAGGCGGCCAAACTCAGGCCCTGGCAAATATTCTCCTACACATAGCCTGCGTAGTTAGTCTGGTAGAGACTAGATACTTCTGTGGGGAAGGACGAAGCAAAAATGGTGCACATTTGTTGAAAAGACACATGTGCATACGACAGAATGATTTACAGAACTCCAAACTTGCTCTGTTTGTACATGGTGTGATGAGGTCACTACTGATATCTGATATCTGCACACTGTATATCATGACGTCATGAAACTGTCGGTTCCTGTTTGCCTTAAAGATTATAAAATTTGCCATAAAGATTATAAAATTTTGATTATAAAATTTTGACATGCCGAAACGTTTTTTCCTGATTGATGTGGGTGGGTGTTCAGAGATATACGACTTGAGGTACGCGACGTGTTGCAAGTTTGTGCAACCGGAAGTGATTTTACGTTTAGTCTGACCATGCATGGTCTGACTCGGCGAAACTTGGGGACGGTTCAGTTTTTCTCCAAGGATGGTCCCATTGCCCACTTACCCGGCCAGGGCAAGTAAAAGCATACCCTGGGTGCCAAACTAGTATCGGGCCGTTAGCCGTTTTCCTTCGGCAGCCAAGAGCACTTCGCCCGCCTATCTAAATTAGCGCTACGGGGGAGTTGAGCCCGAGGGGTTTGTCCGGCCCTATTACTAATAGCTGCCGAAGGAAAACGGCTAATGGTCCGATACTAGTTTGGCACCCAGGGTAGTAATAGCACTGTTCGGGCAAGTGAATATCACCCTGTACTTGCCCGATTGGGCAATTAAATTTTTTGGTTGTGGCATTATGCCCCAGTGTTTGGAGCAAAATCACTCATCGTTTCCCCATAACGTATTTCTATAATATCGTATTGATGTCAGTCAAAAGTATAACTTTTTGTCAGAGAATCATTTGCCAAGTCTCAAACCTCTTTATTTTGGTAAATACTGGTCAAGCATTATAAGAACAGTATAAAGGTTGTTTTTTTTTACTGAAAACTTTTCCTTGCGGTAAAAATGAATAGAAATGTGTCCTTGATATGTCCTTGAAACGTTTCTCTGCACTTTCTAAAGAATGTCTCTTACAACGCAGCATTAGAATTCTTCCTGACCTCTGGGCGTGTATGAGTTTGTTTAAGATAAGCTTATTACACACGTGGTATCACATGGAGCCTGACCTGTTACCTGTGGTGTGAAACATGTGTGCACGGTGGTGACATGTTCAAACTTCCAAACATTCAAACAATGAAGGAAACAGACATGAGTGATGAAATCGTCTAGCCTCCATCAGGCCCTACGGGAGTACGGACTGTAGAATTTGGCACGGAAGGCAGGAACAATTGGTCATGAGTGTCAGTCCACGGGAAGGTTAAATTCCCCTAGTCTCCACCAGACTCCTTTTGCAGGCTGAATAAATCGTAAAAATCGGCCTTCTACGATTTATTCAGCCTGCAAAAGGAGTCCGTGCAGGCCAATTGGACCCTCTATGGCCGGGAAACTCCTCTAGCCAATATTATATCCTCTTTTAGGCCGATTTCTACGATTTATTCAGCCTGCAAAAGGAGTCTTGTGGAGACTAAAATTCCCCCTCAAAAAGGAAATTAACTCTACAGGGGCCGAAAATTTCCTACTCTCCAAGCAGAGGTTGGTGGGGAAAATCGTTACCTTTTTATATTCCCCGTTTTTCTGTCGCTACTCCCACCAGACAGAAGGGGGCATATATAAAAAGGTAACGATCTCCCCACCAACCTCTGCTTGGAGAGTATTATTCCCCTATATTTGGGTAAATTGTACTGTTTTTGAACCCACTGATGGAGACTATACATGTAATTCGTCTGGTACAAACCCTATACGACATGACGCTTTTTCAACGTTTTTTCAACGTTTTTTTCAACGCTTTTTCAACGCTTTTTCAATAGTTCAACGTTTGGTGCAAAAACGTTACATAATGCCCCTTTAAAAAATGCAGGGCATCCTACATAAAGATATGCCTGTCCCGTGGAACATGTTGCCCATCTATTACGGGTAGCCTCTTGAGACGGTTATCACGTAGACCAATCCTTGCGGGGTTCTTATCGGGCGCGTCAGTTGTAAAACCACGATTTATATCTTCCCACTTAGACCTAAAGAGTCAGAGACGAGTTGTTTCATAGGTCAGTGTGTGAGATATATGGTCATGTTGGTGGGAAGGCAACATGCGCGGAGAGAAAGAAAACAAGCACTACAGCAGTGTCAGCAGTTATTCTTACCACACTGTATCATTTCAAGTACATCCTCATATCGGTTACCGCCATATACATGTAACCCACCTATTGATACAGGTAGAGTAGACAAATTTGAAGGGCTTCTTCTACTTAGGTAACTGCTGACCCTGTATTTCTATGCCTCAACTTAATTCAGGGCTCGAAATACTGGGTGCCACCCAAAATTGGAGTTGTGCACCTAATTTTTTTCTGTGGGTGCACTGGTGCACCCAAATATGTTTGTAGGATTTTTTAAACTTAGAAGTGTATAATAGTATACCGGATATTTTTGGTCTCTAAGTATCAGAAAAATAATAAAATCTTTGTTGCAGTAATGTTTAAAATTTTGAAGTTAGCTCTCATTTTAGATTCAAGCTCAGAAGAGGAGCAGTAAGACCTGCAATTAGGTTTTGTTTCATATGGTTTACCCAAAAAATGTATGTGCACCTAACTTTTTAGGTTTGGTGCACCAGTGCACCTATTCCCAAAAATGTATTTCGAACCCTGTAATTCCTGAATGGCTTTTAATACTTTGTTATCTATGCTACATAATGCAACGTGTTACGGGATATAAAATGCGCCAAACTGGTGGCTACGTTTTAAAGAGTGTGACATGTTTACAAGACTGGTCACTTGAAAAAAAACATGTTTGAAGACCTACATGGTTACATGTTTAATGGGTGCAAAGTGCGTCTTTAAAAGGGCCATTAAGTACATCACATGCCTCAATTAGTGTCAAAAATAGCGTCTTTCGCGGTTAATCATAGTGATTTATTTCATAATGACTGATAGTGCATATCTGTGTTTTCGCCATATAATTTGAGGATATAGGACTTGTAAAATTTGTCAACAGTTAGTTAAATGTACTAGTTGCTAGCTTTTAACGTCTCTCCAGATTGAACATTGCAACATTTTCACAAAAGTAGTGTTTGGTAGATTTTTTTTATATCCCATCATCAACACTTTGATATCAAAAATATATGTACCGATTGACAGGCCTTGCCTGTATGTAAGATCAAGTTGCATTTAGCATGAATGTTCATCTGTGTTGTTTACTTCATTATTATTATGGCAAAAAGGGAATTTGGGTAAGTCCTAAATTACTCAGTGTCGGAAAGAACGCTTAACCCTTTTTGTCATAAGGTCGCATTTAATTTAATCAAGTGATGCCGTACGGCCCGCTTTAAAACCATTCTTTTAATACTCCTGACTTCGTTTCACAACAAAAGAATGTTCCCTACGAACTTGGCTGAAAACCAGAGTGACTGTTGTCACTGTTGTTGACTTCTCGGAAACAACAGCTTTGCGTCATGACCACCGACTGCGGCAGGACGAGCCATGGCGGCCGCTGGCACTCTTACCTCCCCGGGGAGACTACAGAAACATAACTGCTGCAAGCGTGGAGATAGCCTGGATACCAGACTGTTTCCAGGGTTTACACTCCACAGGCCGGCTCCTCCTACTCTCCAAGCAGAGGTTTGGGTTTTGGAGTATTTTGGGCGTGTTTTTAGGCTTTTTTATCGGCGTTTCTTTTTTTTTTTGCACTGGAATCTTTTCACTCCACCGCCCAACAGAATTGAAAAAAAAAATTCCAGTGCAGAAAAGAAACGCCGATAAAAATCCTATAAACACGCCCCAAATACCCCAAAATCCAAACCTCTAGATATGCTTCGAGAGTATACGTAGGCTCCTCCACTCTAGGGCCAACATGATGTTATGTTATGGGCCTCGCACCCAGGCTATCATTTTTTTTGTAAATTTCATCACAAGACGTGGTGACGGAACACTCAGGCTATCATTTTTTTTGTAAATTTCATCACAAGACGTGGTGACGGAACACTCAAGTTTGTTCAGTTTATTTTTGTGCCGTCAACATCATCTAGAGGACAACACAATACACTCATTTACATGTACACCTGAGTGATGTAAGGTGAGTCGTGAAGTGCATTTTCCAAGGGCGCAAGATCGGTGGCATGGCAGGGTTCAAACCCGGGACCTATTGGTTCCGAGACGAACACTCTATCGTTTTTATACGCCACACGACCCCACATCCACCCAGGCTATTGTGGGAAGGAAGCCCAGGTTTGTTGATGTAAAGAGAAAGGTTTCTTCCCATGACCTAGGCCATAGTTATGCGAACCATCTGTAACAGGAAGCCTTCTCTCCCATAAACCACTAGCATTGACGGACATCCGATGTCATCATCGTGCTGCATTGTGTCATCTCTCATCTCCAAGCAGACGTTGAGTTGACAGATGGTTATGTTCTTTGACTGGGAAGGTTTCTGTTATCGAAGCCGGTGGTCAGAAAAATCTGCTTGGAGATTAGTTACCTTCATGAGAGACAAAGAAGTTAATAAATGGTTTTTATTGTCCAAACAGTACCCGTGCATTCGCAGCCTTTATACGGCTGAATTGATGCAGGGTATTACATAATGAAGACAAATCACAACAATCAAATAATACACATGGCACATATTTGAATTTGTTCCACAAATTTTTGTGGAACTCTCGCAAGGGTCTATACGGCAGCCATTCGGCGCCAGTTGACCTCAATACGACTTTCCCTAACCGAAGTCAGGTACCCATTCACACCTGGGTGGAGTGAGGAAATTCGTGTAAAGTGCCTTTCCCAAGGGCGCAACGTCGGGGCTCATGTTCAGACATGCCCCGGGTACGACTCGGAATCGAACCCGGGTCTCCCGGTTCACAGTCGATTGCTCTAACCACTACACCACCAGACGCCACACTGAAGGTTCAGAAAGTTTAGAAGGATCAAGTGGCCAGAATGTATTTCTTTAGAATGATGAAATAATTTCTAGGATCCTGCATGTGTCGCATGATGTTGTGAAACAGTAAAAACGGTAGCCTAGTATTAACTAGTAAAAACATCCTCCGTAGCTGTCCGTGGTAGGCAGCGATGTAGAAGAGAGTTAGCAGTATTAAAGGCTACAACAAGTAATTTTTATCCGATGGCATCAGCGCGCATTGATTTTTGCCTTATTTTGGAAACAAAAGATCTGTTGCCCTCTGACAGTGAGAAATGGATGTTATGATAGTTGGCAGTAAACTTATATACAATATATGTATCATTTCTTGTTTAACAAGAATTATGATGTCAAAACTTGAAAATGCAGGAATCTTGTGTTTTTGGCCCACCTTGTTTTTTTCGCAAAATCGCATTAGATTTCGAGTTTGCGATGATGTCATCCATAAAATTTACATGCTGTGGCCTAGCCACGGAGGACAGTACATGTATTGAAGTTAGATTAGTACAGTTAGTTATTAAGTGTTATTTGCCATACATTGTATCCAATGCAATTGTTACCCGTTCTTGGTAATTTGGCAATCGAAGCCTCCACTGTGTCTGGGCCAAGAGTATACACTATAATAGTACGTTCTTGAGCGGAAAGAATGCCCGGGGTAGTTTGTACTACCGGATTACACAGGGATGAGTGGATGTGGTACGGCTTTTTGTTAGGAGGTCGTTCCGGTCGTCAAATGTAGTGGAAAATCTGTCACTTCATTTGCTGTTTATACACAACTATTGATAAAGACTGCCTCTCTCTAGCCCTGGCACTAGCGTGGTATCCAGTCTTACGTGATTGGGGGTATTGGGGTGTTCGGGCAGGCTGTGTCTTCGGGGGCTCTAATAGCTTCCCCCGCCCAGTGCAAGCCAAGTTTACAGGCCGCTAGCCGTTTCTTTCGGCAGCCAGAAGCCTTTCGCCCGCAGACCTAAGTTACCGCTGCGGTGGCATTGAGCCCGTGGGGAGGTTTCGGCCCTGCAACTCGTTGTAGGGCCAGCCACACTCCCCCCGGGCCAGACTCCCCCGTAGCGTGGCAAAATAAAAATGGTAAAAAATGATAAAAAATGGTAAAAAATGTTTTAAAAAATGGTAAAAAATGATAAAAAATGATAAAAAATGATAAAAAATGATAAAAAATGATAAAAAATGATAAAAATAATAAAAAGGATAAAAATGATAAAAATGATAAAAATGATAAAAGTGATAAAAATGATAAAAGTGATAAAAGTGATAAAAGTGATAAAAATGATAAAAATGATAAAAGTGATAAAAATGATAAAAATAATAAAAATAATAAAGATGATAAAAATAATAAAATAATAAAAATAATAAAAATAATTTTATGATAATAATTTTATGATAATAATTTTATGATACTAATTTTATGATAATAACTTCATAATAATAACTTTATGATAATAACTTCATAATAATAACTTTATAATAGTAATAATAACTTTATTGCGCAACAGCTGTACAGGGTACAAAGTATGGCATCTACTAACTTAAGTAAGTACATATCAACTACATTTTCATAAGGCTAACCTAACTAATACAAAAGTGGGTGGCTAGTATGGTATAGGTATCAACTTACACAATCGTTGAAGGAGTCTTTAATATATATCCCTGTGTATAACATGTAGGGGTTGTCACAAATCTTGCAAATAGATACAGTCTGTCCAATTTGTTACTGTTTTACAGCCACCAAAAGATCTTCTTGGAGATTATTAGATACATCGGTAGTTTTCCGGGCAACCGGGCAATACATGTCCAGTCATTATTGATATCATTACAGACAGGCAAACACCCTACCTTGTAAAAGGGCTATTTATTTTCCTGTGTAGCGTTTCTAATTAGGTCCGTTATATTGATATTGTCTCCCCCTGGAGATTCTGAGTCCATGAGAGTTGGTATTTGGTGCGCAGGGAGAAAACATTAATAACATTTGGTCCCGGCACTTTGACAGCCTTTTTGACAGAACGATAACTCACTGAATGTAATCAAATTTCGCGCCTACATCAGAGCGGTATAATTCTTCACTAGGGAGTATTTTTGTCGCTTGTTATTAGATATAACATGGTATAAAATCAATTTTAATGGTATCAATGCATTACATATTCTAAAACCTTTTGGCATCGGTTGTCCCTTAATAATTTCAGTGAAAATGGATTTTTCACTAGTGCACGTGACGGAATAAGATCATGTTCTCAAATTTCGATTTGATATGATATTGACTTCTTAGAAAGACTTAACTTAGAGATGATGAGAAAGACTTACTATAGATGTATACTATCATTGGGGACATGGTCTTTGGTTCTAAGACGTCTAGTCACTCTTGCTATATGTTCATAATAACGTTAACGTTTATGTTTTTATAGATTAATTTGCTTTCAAGCAATTCTAGATATTTTTGCACGGATAGCATATAGTATATCTCTGACAGTTGGATCCAGACGAATGGTTCATTTTCTAGACCTGTACGACCGTCTAGAAATAGTGTTGGTCTTAACAGTGCCATAGCCAGGTCTTTTTAGCACAGGGGCCCCTATGCTATGATTTTGACCCCCTATGCTATAATTTTGACCCCTATGCTAAGTTAGGGGTGTTTTGGGAGGGAGAACCTTCATAAATATTGCAAAAAATGAAAATATAACTTTAGAATGATGAAGCTATACCAAAGGGTAAAAACTTCACAAAATCTGTTCCACATTAAATAAGAAATAGTGTCTTAGGGGGTTATGTGTTTCAAAATTTTTCGGCTCAATGCGCGATTTGTGCCACGAAAGTTGCTCTTCTGTACCTGACCCCTATGCTATAAAAATCCTGGCTAGAACACTGCTAAACATGATTTGAACCTAGATCTGTCTTTCGTGCCCTCTTGGCAGTGGCAGACGGGGGTGAATACGAGGAAACAGGATACCTCACCCACGCCATGTGGAAAGGATGTGCGCTTTCACTAAAAAGTTGAACTACGGAACACTTCTGTCAACAGAGGCTAAACTAGCCTGGTATCCAGTCTGATTCGTGGTCGGGGCCGCAAGAGCTCTGTCCCGCCCACCTCACATAGGTTTCCCGGTGTGTATTTCACGAGAGATTGATTAACCCTCCACGAGTTGGGGGAAACCAAATCCCCAAGCATACTGTCTCTTATTAGCGTAACACTCCTACCGGGACGGCCTGTTGCACTGGGCGGAGGAAGGTATTAGAGCCCCCGAAGACACAGCCTGCCTGAACACCCCAACCCCAATCACCTAAGACTGGATAGCAGGCTAAGGCTAACCTGGCTCAGACCGGTATTGTGTGTGATTATTTTCCTATTGTCCCAAAAATGTCCCAAAGTGTCTTTTTAATTGTCCCAGCCTAAAATGTTTTAGTCAGTGGCCATTGGACCACCTTTAATTTCGGGCCCTGTACACATAGCCTGATGACCTTTCTCTATGGACCGACGTTTTACCAGCCTCTCGGCACCCTAGAGATACCGACCGAGCATGCAATACTAGCCTGCTTGCCAAGCCACGTTTTCATTACACACGGCAGCATCGTGCGTACGTCTGTGTGGATGTAATGGTTGGAAGAGGATGTTAACCCCGCTTCCTTCCTACTACTACCATATCAAAGCCTGGATGCCAGCATGACTGCCCGTTTTCAACTGGGGTATAACAACATCAAAAAGGGAGGAAAACTAGACGGGAGAGACAAGAGCTTTCCCTTAAATATTTTGGGCAAATATTTTTTAACGTAAGGCCATGTTGATTTGATTATATGGATGACATCCGCGCGCGCATGAATTTTCGGCCGTTTCCAAAAAAAAAAAAATTCAACCATACTGTAAATCGTACAAAACAGTTACAAAATGAGCAAAAATATACCATAAGTTACAAAAAAAAACTATACCAATGTCGTAGAATGCCAAAATCAAACGAAAAAAGACGAAATTGTAAAGAAATGAACTTGAAGACTAGATTATTCGCCAAACCATATTCTGTGCCATTTGCTCAACCCTCATGACCACGTAGATTTCATAATGAAAAGAACTTTTTTTTTTTGCAAATTTTTTTTTTATTCGCACGCGCGCATCAGTTTTGGGGCTCCCGGAGGATGTCATCCATATAATCAAATCAACATGGCCTAAGAGTAAGACAGGTTACTGTCCGAGTGCTCCCACCAACCCACTCCTGCCTACTTGACTGCCAGATTGTTGTGACAGGCCAGTTTCTCAGCTTCTCAGTTAAATCTAAATTGAAGGGTGTCTATGGTAAATTTGACTTGGTGACATCAAGTTGGCCCTGGCAACATTCTGGCAACTAAGCCAAAGGAAATGTAAAGTTTCGACCGAATCAAATTTCCGGCCTAATTTCCTTTTTGGGTTGCAACTGTTGCAACTTCAGGAGGGGGAGAAGCATATATATGTCCATATATGTCCATATGGGATATATATCGTCCATACCTCGAACTATAAGTATGAATACTTTATAGCAGGAGTACGCTGACACATATTGTCGTTCTACGCGACTCATCGCTTCTGCCAAGGAAGGAGCAAAATGCCGTCATGGTAGAAATACGTACAACTCTTCCTGATTCTTTTTTTTTTTCAGTACTTTACATGATTTTATTCACGAGCCCCACCCAGTGGTAGTTAATGTACTGCCCCCTTCATGACGCATCTGGTGACGTCAGAGTAAGGTACCCGCGCGGCAGGTGCCCGGATGTAGGTAGACATCGTCCCCTGCCTGGTCCTGACAAATGTCGGACTTGGAGAGGACTGCAAACTTGACAGTTTGCGGGCTGCGGTCCCAATAACGGTAGTGTTTGTACAATACACTCGGGTAGTGATTGATTTTCACACACAGTTACAGGAGAGGTACACATGCAGAACTCGAAATCAAAGATAGTCCAATGGCCTGACTGACCACTAAAATGTAGGCTGGGACAACTAAAAAGACATTTTGGGACATTTTTCAGACAATAGAAAAATAATCAACATCAGAATATGTCAGCCCTTCTTTTGTTTATCAGTAGCCTGGGTTCCGAACCCATAGCACACTGGACACAAAGTATCTCACTGAGATATTTTGTGTCCTGTGTGATTGGGTTTGGAACCCAGGCTAGTTTATCAGGCACACGTCCTGGATTTTGGATACGGAAAAGTCCCCCAGAATTTCCAATCTACTTCTACTTCAAGTTGAAGTCATATAATACTACCCAAACAACAGGTTGGGATAGTTCATCCTCACTTTGGGAAAATAGAAATTTATTTTGGGGACGGTGCTGGGACAATAGGAAGAAAAGTTAATTTCGAGGCCTGACATGTATGTAGTTGTTATGAACTGAGAAGTATACTTGCTTGTGAAGAATAGGCACTCTCAGTCATCAGAGAGCCACGTGGGCAACCTCTATTATCCCAAACTTTCACACATATACTAATGAAAAAAAAAACTACTCTCCTCTTAACATCCGAAAACCCACAAATTACAGAAAAAGTGGGATCCTTTGTCTTCCCCTGTCTTCAAAAAAGAAGTCAAACCCAGTAGTTTTTACTAGTAGTTTCTTAGTAGTTATCAGTAGTGTGTACTAATTGTCTGTTTTGATACCAAATATTTCTTCTGTTCCCGCAATTAGCCCACGGGCAAGAATTTGCAATAAACAATTATTAATTATTATATATTGTTGGACGCTCACGAAAACAATTTCTTATGTAGGAGTCAAATGAACTATTACGACAATTGTCCTTCGAGCAGAGGGACCATCTGCTTAATCTCAAAGCAGATGTTGGATGTTTGACTCCCCGTTTATATGATAAATCAAATATCTCCCTCAACCGTAGCGATTTTTCCGTCCAAACGATTCAAACTCTGAGTCAGATTTGAGACTAAAACTTTAGTAAAAGACAGGAACGTGCCAGCATTTTCTTAATTGCCGTTAGTCGCCCATACCACGTCAGACTTTCAAAATGATTCCGTTTGCAGACGAAACACTAACGTATGAGATCGTCCCTTGGCAGGATGTCCCAGTGAGTGTTACATGACATCCTGATGTACGTCCCACTAGAACCAAATGTCTTTAGGTGTAGGATACTACATCCATTTGCTGCTCTTAAGCTTATGAGCCCAGGTGGAAAATATGCCCGCGGAACCTTTTTATGGAATTTCATACTTGTGGTATTTGAAAGTTCAGTGAAGGTAAACATCATTAAACATAATATATTCAAATGAGGACCTCATTTTCATAATTTATGAGGAAATTCTAGAATGGCATTTTTTGTTAATATAAGACTGTCTTTTGGTTGAGAATATGATAAATTGATATAATTCATGAAAATGAGGATCCTATTTGCTAAATCAGGGGGTAATCTGTAATTTGTCAGTCATAAAGATTAACTCATTTGGCGAAGGTATGAGATCGGGGAACTCTAGTTTTTGTTATTTTTCACACTTAGCTGCATGAAAAAAAATCACCAGGGTAATAATGGCTTACATCTCGAAGACGCTTAGTATATCATGTTTCTAAAAAATGAGGAAAAAAAAGTTACCCTTTTCTCCGATGACCCAGACATACCCATAACGCATATAGAACGGACCATCCCGGTGATCAGGCGAAAAGCCTACGCTACAATCGACGCGGACTAATACCAGGAAGTCTTTGCTGAACCACCAACATTACGCCACCTATAAATGCTACAATACACAGTTTTTATTAAATATATGAACACTGCTATAACGATGCCAGGAAAATCGAAACAAAGTAATGCCTCTGACAGTTTACTGCGCACGGAGATTTAAAGTCCGGAACATTAAACATTACTTTATTGAACATTATTTAACATAATTTAATTCAAATCAGGACCTCATTTGCATAATTTATGAGGAAATGTTAGAATAGCCTTTTTTTGTTAAGATAAGACTGGGTTAGCCAGTCTTGTTGGGCGTCGGCGTTATTTTTTCTCTGGGCGACGCGAGTAATATGCGGCCGCGAGGGACGATTTGCTGTCAAGGGAGTTTTGCCACGGAGAGAAGGAGCGCGGAGAGAAGACTGGGTGGAGAATATGATCAACTGATATAATTCATGCAATTGAGGCTCTAAGTCTTATTTTGCAAAATAAACTGATATAATTCATGAAATTGAGGCTCTTTTTGTAAAATCATTGAGAAAAATGTATAATTCGCCAGTCAGAAGCCCTAAGGGTTAACATCGTTTGGCATCTTTTCTTATTTTTCCCGTGTGCTTACAGACCAACCAGTGGTGGACCAGAGCTCAATTCACGCGGAAAATCTCGTGCAGCGCGAGAACGGGAGCTGGACCCTCCTTGTCAACGTCACCTGGGACAGGCCCAACGGTCGGTTACTCTAATTTTTAATTTTTTTTAAAATCTGAATTTTGGAAAAGGAAAGGTATCTTGGGTTCATATGTTGACGTAATGATGACATTTCATTTCGTTGCATCACTGTCCCTCTCTCCCTCTTTCTCTCCCTCCCTCTCCCCTCTCTCTCTTT
>NW_017802569.1:917863-952370 GCF_001625305.1 Branchiostoma belcheri
TCTCTCCAGCACCAACGAACCAGTCACCCACTAAGTAGCCAATTACTTTCAATATACTGTATGTTTTTCTCAGGAACTGGAAGCGAACTGGAAGGTTACATGGTGAAACTGACCAAGCTATTCGACGATACTCAAGACTCGTTTGATTTCGAACAATTTAACCCCAACTTCAGCTTCCCCCTCTTCCCCGACTTCGGCTTTCCCGACTTTCCGATCATCCCTCAGACCGAGCGGGAAAAACTGGAAGGGAGAGGATACGTCTTCACGGTACTATATTCTGCTTTTTAATCCTCAATGTGTTCAATGCTCAATCATTGGGTCGTGTGGCGCAGTCGGTAGCGCGTAGGGCTCACACCTAAGAGGTCGCGGGTTCGAATCCTGCCCATGTCACCGATCTTGTGCCCTTGGGGAAGGCACTTTTACAGGACTTTCCTCACTTCACTCAGGTGGTAATGAGTACCTAGCTTCGGTTAGGGACGTCCCTCGGATAGGACGTTAAATGGAGGTCCCACACCACCGCACTTATCGAAAAGAGTAGGGGACCTTCCCGGTGTGAGTGGTTCAAACCTTACAGTCCGGCCTTACGCAGCTTGTACATGTACGCACATGTACAAAACTGATGTGTTACACCTAAAGGCGGTTATACGAAACAACCAATTAAACAAACAAATCGACGTGAAGAATAACGCCTTTTCGCGTAGCCGGTAGTGTAATACAGTCTTAAAGGCGTCCAATTCAATTTCGGGCGGCAAAAAAAAATCAGAAATACTCTGGATGAGAAAATTTGTCTGACATTGACACTGGTGCCATATCTTTGTTTCGTCTTTATTTTCACACTTGAAGCATTTAAAATAGCCCTTAATTTTTTGGAGACACCAATCAATATATCCAGTTTTACTGCCCTGAAAGTGCATAACCTCCATTAGAACTGTTTTCAAACTATGTAAAGTGAATTTAAAATCGGACAACGTAATATGTTATTCGTGATGTTCTTCCGTATACCTTTCAATTACGCTAATTTTAAAACTTGGAAGCTTGTAAATATATATGTCTGTAATGTTGAAAATTATTCATGTAAATTGGTTTTTAATTCAGTCTCTGTAATCTGCGATAAACCAATAAAGTCGCATCGTATCGTATCGTATAGTATAGTAACTGCCGATATCAATGGTGGAGATACGGTCCATACAAAACTCAGGATAAGCTGCCACAAACTACACATTAAAACCGGACGCCATAACCGCACTCCCCTGGAGCAACGAATATGTAAGCATTGTAATCTAAATTATAGTAAGTAGGATAGAGGATAAGGAATACTTTGTATTAGAATGTAGTTTATACAACGAAGAGAGAGCTGAGCTTTATAAACTATTACAATGTATGTTTCCCCATTTCATACATCTTAGCAACACAGATAAGTTCATATTTCTAATGGCTTTAGACAAACCTTCGATCATAAAACACATCTGTACTTATATCTACATCATTACTAAGAAGCGAGAAGAAGCTAAATTATCGTAATGATTAGACTATATGTCCATAGTACATAGAATTAGCGCTAGCTTGTACATTGTATATATTCATTGCAAACTGTGATGTCTTTTCTGTGACCTGTACTGAACCCAGTGGGTATTTGCGTACAATAAAGGTCTTCATTCATTCATTCATTAATTATTATGAAACACAGTTGCTAATGAATCCATGTGACATTGCAGGACGCAGAATCGATCACTTATGAGTATGACGACATCCTGTGGTCACACGAGTACGACTTTAAGGCAAGTACTACAGACAGTGAATTTTCTTGGGTAGCCTTCAAACAACGTCTCACTTAAAGTTGAACAGCAACTTCTAAACGTTCAAACAGGTAATGTACGTAGTGGTTGGGTTTCGGCATATTTGTATAACAACGTAATGTATTTGAACCGAAGCAGGGCCAAGACTCCAAATCTCCCACCACACACAGACCTCCGTGAATAGTTTCATCAGGCTGGTAAGACACTGAGTAAAGAGACTCTTTTTACACAACCAAGTCTTTTATTCAGCCGCACGTTTGGGAACGCATTGTACAGACATTTCCCTGTAATCCAATCACGCATATGTGTAGATATGTAGATATTGTACATTTGGGAATGCATCTGTAGCAGCGACACCTGTGCTGCAATGCAATGTGGGGAGAAGCTAAAGGGAGATGATACCTCTTCATGGTATTGTATTCTTCTTTTTCAACCTCAATGTACTCTCCAAGCAGAGGTCGTGGGGGATCGCGTTAGCTTTTTATATATGGGATCTGCTTGGAGAACCAGTCAGAATGGCCCTGAGAAGATGACAGACGGTCACCGAAACGTCGGATGAATAAAAGACTCGGTTGTGTAAAAAAAGAGTCTCTTTACTCACACACAAACCATCTGCCGAACTTTGACCCTGAACTTAAAGATACATACAGTGACAAATTTCTTGTGTTGAATACACGAAATGATTCTTTAAAATGAATACACGAAATGGTACTTTAAAATGCTGACAAAAACCTAATAAGCTCTGTTTTTTTCTTTCACTCAGATTATCGTTCTTCATGGAGGACACTCTGGAAACGAAGCGAATTACAGATTTTTGACCGCGGGTTTGTATCATCTGTACCGCTAAATATAGTACATGTAGTTACCAATAAAAGATGCTGTTTGTACGCTTTTAAGGGTACAAACATAATCTTGTATGTTTATGAAGACAAACAACCTTAACTCTATTTAGACTGGGCCTTTTTTTAAATCTTTGGGGCGGGAGGGGGGCTCATTCGCCCCCCCCTCAGAACTTGTGAACGGTATATCGTATGGTCATGAAATTTTTAGAGGAGGGTGTACTAGTAATAATTGATAATAACCGAAATTTTCATATTTTAAAATCAATTATTTTGCAAAATTTTGACCGTTTTTAGAGTGATGTTGATTGTTGACTACATTTTGCCACCAGCTGTCACAATTGTTTTTCTTTTCTCACCAGATTGCTACTCCTCCACGGGCGATCGAGAGTTTTGTGAAAACCAACGTAAGTACAACTTAGGCTACGAGTTGCTTATCACGATGGTCTTAAAATCCTACTGTCTCAGCCTAGGAGTACTAGTAACAGCGACCTATTTGTACAGACGCGTGTAGACACGTTTGATACCAGGCGCCGGAAGTTGTTGTACTCCTTTGCTTCGCGTTTGTTAGCGTCTGACATGTCTAAAAACTGCTGCTCCGCTCGGAGACCTTCTGCTTTAGTCCTTTCTGGAGCCAGTACTGTAGACTGGTCCGCCCACCGTAAGGGCTCGACAGTCTTTTATCTATTTGTACTCACTTAGATGTTTTATTTTAGATGTGTTTGTGTAATCTTGTGTGTCTGTGCTATGGGCAATTGAGCCTGAAATAAACAACAAAGAAATAAATTAGCGTTTAGAATGATGGCCGATAGGTTTCCCGTAACCACCCTGAATCTTTTTCATTGACTAGTGACTGTTTAGTCCTCCGGTAGTCGTACTTGTTTCCTTACACATGATATTATGAAACTGGAGTTCCAGGACCTAATACCTTAGCCAAAACAATGTTAAAATTTACAACTGGCAAATTATGAGTGCAAGTGGGGCCCAGGTGTTAATGTTGTTCCTTATTATAGGTTGACATTGCCTCGTTCAACGCAATTATGAATGGCCCTCTACTTCTGTTTATTATTACTTAAGAACGTAGAACAATGGAAATTCATCAACTCTTTCTCGGGTTATTGATTTGAAAAGCTAGAAACAAAATTGCCCTTTTCAGTTTCAAACAAGCTGATAGGAGGCCCAAAATTACACCACTTACTCCCAACACATACAGATGAATAAATAAGAGTAGTGTATTACTGTTGTTGTTTTTTTAAATTCTCAATTATAACATCGTCACACCGTTTCTTACATCTCTAGCCGTGGTGTTCTCCAGCGAGCCGGCTAACATGACCCTGCTGGGTCTGAGCTGTCAGAACCGCACAGACGGCGCCTCGTTCACGGCGTTCATCTCGTGGCTCCGGCCCGTCCAAGTGAAGCGCGGGCACGGCATCGTCCAGTACGTCATCCGCCTGGAGATGGGCGACCGGCTGGCCGACGCGCAGTTTAAAGAGTTTGTGGGAGAGGTAATTACGACTTAGGCAACAGCAATGATAGCAACAATCATGAAAGTTCACCTGTGTTGGTAGTTACATTTTAAAACTTATTTATTTATTTTATTCACATTAATTTTTCGAGGATTGGGCAAAAAGTTATAAAACTTATCTCAGCCCTCTCCTCACACATAAAAGGAAACAATAAAACAAAGTAATAATAATAAAAAGAAGAACACATGACAAAGGTACATAATGAGCTGGTGTACAAATGAAAATCAATCAACTAAATCAAACAAAACGTCCTGTCTGCAAAATAAAGTTGAAAACCACATCAAATATTTTACAGTTGTTGACAAACGACAATGAGGGGTTACCCCTGAGAATGACTGAACATAAGGTGTTGTCAGTGACGTTGTTTATGTCAAATGTTTAAAAACTAATGGTCCAACACAAAACGTTCTCTCACCAGACCTAACGCTTTCGACCAGTCACTCTGGTCTTCCTCATAAGACTGGGTTGACCAAAAGTTTTAACTTTAAACAGCAAGAAAAGCCCCTGCCACACACTCAGCACCTTCTCCCGACCTTGCCCCGAAAGTCTGTCAAGGTCGTCTGAAGTTCGGGAACAGTCTGCTGACAGACTCTGACCAGATGTAACGTTAACGTTAAACCATTAAGGAGATGACACCGTTGTATACCACGAAATATAGGTCCCCGTTGTGAAAAGATATAACAGTGACATTACATTAATTAGATTACCACGAGAATGAGAGGAGAGTGTATTCGCAGTGATAATGAATTAACCGTTTCTAACTCTTAGTCCTTCCATCTATTCCTACAACACTTTGAATATTGAATATTATATATTTGAATGACCTCTGACCTCCTACCATACTGAGTTAAAGTGTTACTTTTTTATATACTGTCATTAGCCTAGGTTATGGATTGTAGGTATGAGAAATTTCTGTGATTTGTGACTTAATTGTGTTATGATGTGTGTATGTTCATGTATGTATGTATTTCATAATGTGGGTCCCGACATCAGCTCAGCTGCCAGGGCTTCCACTGTATTGCATCGTATTGTTGGCAATTTTAATAAATAAATAAATAATGAATTAACCACGCCTACCCTACTGTGATGTTTCAGAACTCGACACGTGACGACTTGGAACCCATCTACTTCAAAATTGAAAACCTCAAGTTGGGCGAATCCTTCCTCTTACAGGTCAGCGTTCGGAGAACTTGTAACGAATGTAGTCTCCACCAGACTTCTTTTGCGGGGTGAATAAATCGTAGAAATCGGCCTAAAAAGGGTATTAATTGGCCAGGGAAGGTAGCCGGCAAGAGAAGATGGAGCTTCTCTTGCCTCAGAAGATGGAGCTTCTCTTGCCGGCTACCTTCTCTGGCCAATTAATACCCTTTTTAGGCCGATTTCTACGATTTATTCACCCCGCAAAAGAAGTCTGGTGGAGACTTTAACGAATGCATGTTGTTAATGTTACGTTGCTGCAAGAGCTTCACGCCTAGTTCCACTACAAAGATGTCTCAATGTCATTTTTTTTTCGTCTATTAATTGTTGTAATACTAGCCTTTTTTGTTTGGTCGCAGCATTTTGATGTCACATATTCCTTGTTCGTTCTTTGGTAATAATAAGATGTAAAGATGTATCTGTTTTTTGTAAAGATGTATCTGTTTTTTTGTGGTTATGAATGCATATGGGTGGCTTCTAATTATAGAGGCAGATGGAGACAGGTATTTCTTTTTACACAACCGGTAAATTCTCACCTTGCTGACGTTTCGGTGTCTGTCAGACACCTTCAGAGCTTCTGACTGGAGTACTGCATCTCGCCGCTATATGTAGCCGATGTAGGTGGCGCTTTTGCGGCGAGAACACTATCCCAAACGTGGCGAGATGCAGTACTCCAGTCAGAAGCTCTGAAGAAGGTGTGAGAAGTTACCGGTTGTGTAAAAAGAACTAACTGTCTCCTAAGTTCTACCAACCTGATGAAATTATTTTCGGAAATATAAATGCAGATGTTGTGTGTTTGCAGGTTACCCCTCAGGTGAACGTGACCAGTCCCAATTCTTCGCCGTATGGGAACAGAGGCCTGCTTACCTTCAACACTACCCTGTCGAGCACAGGTACATGTTATTAAAGATAAGTCGAAGCGATACAGATAAACTATATAAACTATTATATCTGGTTGAGTACTTTATCCACAACTGTAAAGTATGACATCTCAAAGTTTCTTTAAACACTACCTTATCTGTAATGGTGACGGTAGAAAAGTTGATACAAAAAGTGGTCAATATGGAGTAATAGTCATCATCAATATCATACTGCCCATTTGGATACTTAATATGGAGCAATAATGATTGGTGGGTAGGACGAGTTAACGTTACATGATAGTAGATTCTGTGGCTCTATGATAGTAGATTCTGTGGCTCTATGATTAGTAGATTCTGTGGCTCTATGATAGTAGATTCTGTGGCTCTATGATAGTAGATTCTGTGGCTCTATGATAGTACTTAGATTCTGTGGCTCTATAATCATAGTAGATTCTGTGGCTCTATGATAGTAGATTCTGTGGCTCTATGATATTAGATTCTGTGGCTCTATGATAGTAGATTCTGTGGCTCTATGATAGTAGATTCTGTGGCTCTGTGATAGTAGATTCTGTGGCTCTTTGAATAGTAGATTCTGTGGCTCTATGATAGTAGATTCTGTAGTACGTGTATGTTGACCTGCCCGCGGTATGTTCCAGATCGGTGCCCGTCGTGGCCGGGAGGGAAGGCGTGGAAGGACGACCGTAACGCCAGCCCAGGCGGCTCGGTGCTGGTGTCGGTCCTGCCCGCCCTGTCAGTCGCCACCGTGCTGCTGGTCGGGTCCGCCGTGGCCGTGTGTCTGTGCCGCAGGCATCGGAACGGCTCCAAGACCTACACTGGCCTCACCTTCTTCCCGCTCATGCCGAAGTCCGGTGAGTGCCCCCGGGTTTAGTCTATTTGGATGCTAAAAGCCTCTTCCACACACTCAGAACCTTCCCTTGACCACCAACCGACAAAGATTGGCTGAAGTTCGGGATCCAGATTTAGGTCACGCCTGCCATTCTATACGAATTGAATACATGTATTACTGCTACGAAAGAGACAATTACTTAAAAAAATCCATCTGATAGTAACGCTAAATTCCTGAAAAAAGGACTGGATATAACTCCAAAGATACTTTGGTTGCTGAGTCTCTTTTGTCGTCTCGGAGGCTAGAATTCAAGCACCACTCACTTGAACTGCATAAAGGAGAGAAAAACATAATATATACTCCGTCGGCTTGTTTACACAAAGATGTGATGGCAGCAGCTACATGTAAATTATACCCTCTACCAGGCTTCGGGAGACGGCTAGAAAGAGTAAAAAATGGCCGAAAAGAGAGAACATACCAAGACAATTGGTCCACTAGAGAGTACATGTACATTTTGCCGCACAAACTGTACTCTACTGGACCGACTCCCTTGGCATTTTTTCTCTCTATTTGGCAAATTTCTACTCTTTCTAGTCGTCTCCCAAAGCCTGCTAGAGGCTAGCTAAATGATGCCATTGTACTTACATGACAGTACGTAATCCCACATTGCCCCTAGACTGGAAGCCGCCCGTGGCGCCCCGCCCTAAGCACGACTTCGGCAAATGGGAGCTGAGCCGCGGCCTACTGGAGGTGGAGAAGGAGCCGATCGGGAAGGGCGCCTTCGGGCTGGTGTTCCGCGCCACCGCCGTGGGGCTGGACAAGAACCCGCTGCCGGTAACGGTCGCCGTCAAGACGCTACCAGGTGAGGGATACGGCAAAACATTTTGGCGACGCCTGAGGGTGGAAGCTGTGAGGGATATAGCTGTATGTTGTTGATGCGTCTGCTAAACCAGCATTGTTTTGGTGTAGTAGCATACGTATGTAACAATCAGGTGTTGTCTTCTCGGTTTGATAATTATACGTGTACACGTAAACGGTAAAGCTGAGGTCACATTTCCAAACCGGGGCCCGGCCGGGCTGTTTCGATTAACGAAAAATCAACAATTTTTGTCAAGAATATACACAGATAGTTCCCATTCTTAATTTTTCAACTTTTTTTGTGCTTTGTTGTCTTTTTTTATCATAATTTTCGTTCCATAAGAATGCCCGGCCGGGCCCCGGTTTAGAAATGTGACCTCGGAATAAGTTGATCAACAGAATTCGACCCATATGACGAAACACGTACGTCTTGTACAGACACTATATACTGACCAATGGGCGCCTCCCTTACAGACCACCCGACCAATGAGCAGCGGCAGGACTTCCTGGATGAGATCCAGACCATCCTGGACATGGGGCCACACCCGAACATCCTGAGCATGCGCGGGTGCTGCACCATGTCGGACCCACTGTACCTGGTGGTGGAGTACATGCCGTACGGAGACCTGCTGCACTTCCTCTGGGACTGTCGCCAGGTAATACATGTACCTGTTTCAGCGTAGTTATCTGTACCTCAACCTGCATCTCTGCATGTGGTTGGGCCATGGGGCGAGTTCTCTTCGGGGCTGCAGTAGCCCGACTCAACTCGGCTCCCCGGTAGGGATTTCATAGTCCATCCATCGACATCACGATTCATGGTGGGGCTAATCAACTCCTGCCGCACACAACGCTAAACTCCCACCGGACGGCCAGTTGAGCTGGGCGGGTGAAAACTACTGAAGCCCCGAGGAGAGCCCGCCTCAACCACGATAGACTGCTAGTTTCTGTGCGTACTAGTAGTTGTAGCTATCTTCCTACCTGTGAACCTGTAGCTGTATTTGTATCGGTTTCTGCACCTGTATCTGTACCTGTTTTTATGTAACGTGACCTGTATGTGTACCTCTTTCCGTATCCGTACATGCATATGCACAACTTCACTTGTAACTATACCTTTTACTTTAGATGTACATACATGTACATCTGTATCCGTATCTCTACACGAACCTACACCTTTATATCTTTTAAACTGTAAGAACAGATTCTAAAACGTTTTCTCTTGGCCTTTTGGCAGGCTTACAGAAATGCAGGTATATAGAAATGATACATGTCTGATACAAAGTTAGCATTATGAAACTTCATTGTCAGCCACGGTCGATTATTTACTTTGTACGTACTTGACATAAGCACCCTTTCTTGTCCACCCTACAGCCAGCGGCCCAGCAAGACGACCCGATCTTCCAGTTCCAGGAGAAAGGCGTGTACCAGGTGGCCCGTCAGGTGGCGAGGGGCATGGTAAGGACCTACATGTCACATGTACATGTACAATGCGTGCCTACGTACCTAGTATTCTTCTAGCCTCCGCCAGGCCTTTCTACGGGAATACGGATCGTAGAATTCGGCAAAAAAGGGAATGAAGTGGGCCAGGGGAGTCCGGCCGCGGGGAGGTAGTTTCTTTCCCTCTGTAACTGCACGGCCCAGTCAAACCCCAAGGCAGCCCCGCGGCAAATATTCTCCTATATATATATAGCCAGCGTAGTTCGTCTGGTATAGACTAGTATTCTCCAAGCAGATCTTTCGGTGGCCGCAAAAGACAGTATCAAATTCGCCAGGCAGTATCCATTGGCCAGACAGTATCCATTGGCGACCCGATGGCTAATGGATACTTCCTTGACACCGTATGATCTGCACCTGGATCTGCTTTGAGATTACCTACCTTGGATTATATATGCCTAAATGGGTGAAGGGTAGGTGGACTACATGTATCCAGAAATGTGCTTGAGCATGGTTCTGGATAAAGCACGGTTCTGGATAGAACACATTATATTTTCCAAACTCAACACCTGGGCGTATACAGCTGATTTCGAAGACTACTGTAGATGTCACTAACAGATTTATAACTCCCACAATGCAAAATAAGGTAAATACATAAATGATGGCTTTGACATCAGAAAACACACACGCGCAGCACACACACACACACAATACACACACACACACGCACACACACACAGACACACACACACACACACACAATACACACAATACACGCACACAATACACAACACAACACACACACACACACACAACAAACACACACACACACACACACACACACACACAAACACGCACACACACAGAACTGCACTTCCGTAACAATCTGCTTCAATCGTTGACAGGAGTACCTTGCTCAGAAGCGGTTCATCCACGGTGACCTGGCGGCGAGGAACGTGCTTGTCGGGGACGGACTCGTGGTCAAGATCTCCGACTTCGGACTCTCGAGTGACGTCTATCATCGAGGGTAGGCATAGCAATGGATTTGGCAATAAGGCCACAGCAAGTAAATTTTATGAAGAAGAACTTTATTGCACGACAATTGCACATGGTACAATGTATGGCAAACTACATAAAGAGAGTAACAAACAATAAAACGTGTTGAACAAGATCTAATGTCGAATAAATCCTAACATATCTTAATTACTCAAACAATAAGGGCTAGCACAAGTCTTTGACAAAGTGTTACAGTCGAATGGGCTAATCACAAGTTTCGGTATTTTTTCTAATAGCAAAGCATTCATTTACATATCTACCTATTTTTGCGTTGTGGGGACCTTTATATGAGACATATTCGAATCTGTCTCCAACATCGAGACTCTTGAAATCTGTTGTAATTGATTCGAGAAAATTTGTAAATAGAATGACATCCTCCGCAGGCACTGAATCTGATGTGATACACGGATGGTCACATCAACAATTTCCGGGACGGCTGCAGGAATTTCGAATTCCAGGTCGCATGTGCGGGGATTTTCGGGACCAGGAAATTCCTGCAGACAAAAGTGGTGCATTTCCAGGAATTTTGAGATCATAAACCAAGATTTTTTTTTTAAATTCAGTGGCAACATCACATATAAAGGAAGTAAATACTACACTGCAACAAAGTAAAAGACAGAGCAATAAATCAGAGCCTTCTCTTGTATCCTCTCTTCACATTTATCTGTCATCCAGCAAGGCAACAGCCTGGCGACATATTTGCCCATTTTCGGCATGTTGATGCAGAGGGCAACGAAATTTCTTTTTTTTTGTCCAAAATCAGGGGGAAATTAATGCGCCCGCTGATGTCATCCATAATATATTACTTATTGTCGTCTTGTTTGTTTGCCTTACACGTGTGCAGTTTGATGCATTGTGGGTAAAAATCAAAGTCGAAGGCCTATGAGACATGTACATGAATTTTGTCCACGTCTTAGAATAATTGGTGTTCATTTACCTTCTTGTATTTTTTTTTTTTATTTTTATTTTTTTATTTTTTTTTATTTTTTATTTTTTTTTTATTCTTTAATTCAGGCCCGTGGCCCATATCACATTGCGAACAGACAGATAAAAATAAATTGTTGGCATCCTTTCCGTCTCTTGAGACGATGGAGTATGCGCCGTGGGTCAGGATGTCTTCATGCATCGCCTGCTATGGCTGTAGAGGCCGATCCTGGAGCGGCATACTTTGCCGCAGTTGACACAGGTGTAAACGTCTGGTTGTGTGCAGGTTTGTGCTGGTCTCTGTCGTCTACGCTGTCTTCTCTCCTCCCACTGTTCTTCTCTCCTCTTCTCACTGGTTTTGACGCCTGTCTTCACAGCTTGCCTCCATCTGCTGCGGTCGGCTGCCACTGTCTCCCAACTTGTTTGGTCGATCCCTCCTGCCTTCATGTCACGCTTGAGGACGTCTTTGTAGCGGAGGACGGGCCTCCCCGCAGGTCTGGCACCGGTTGCTAGTTCTCCGTACAGCACGTCCTTCGGTATTCGGCCATCGTCCATTCGGCTAACATGACCGAGCCATCTCAGACGCCTCTGGCTGAGCAAGGCGTACATGCTGGTCATTCCGGCCTGTGCCAGGACGTCCTTGTTCGGGACACGATCCTGCCAACTGATGCCCAGGATTCTTCTGAGGCAGCGCATGTGGAAGGCATTGAGTCGACGTTCTTGGTGGGAGTACAGTGTCCAGGCTTCGCTGCCATACAAGAGCGTGCTGAGTATGCAAGCCTTGTATACCACTAGCTTGGTGTTGGTGGTCAGCATTGCGTTGTCCCAAACGCGTTTCCCAAGGCGAGCCATAACTGTTGCTGCTTTGCCGATGCGTTTGTTTAACTCTGCCTCCAGGGACAGGTTGTTGGAGATGGTGGAACCCAGATCCCGAATCCTCTCCCTTCGCCTCTCCACTTCTTCCGGTCCAGTCAACATCCTGAGCATCTATGCTCCTACACTGAGCTCTGCGACTGAGACCAAGGATGAGTTCTACGAGAAGCTCGAGACAACCATCAGTGGGATCCCAGCCACAGAGCAACTTTACCTGCTTGGAGACTTCAATGCTCGAGTCGGAGCCGACCAAGAATCCTGGCCTCGCAGCATTGGCCACTTTGGCATTGGCAAACTCAACGAAAATGGCCAGAGACAGATAAAAATAAATGGAGGCGTGGTAACAAACACAATAAATAAAACCTCAAAATCTAGTTGCTATACCTAAAGAAAACAAACTACTTAAAAACTAGGTTAATGTAATGCCTCCAGAATGTGCTGAGGTATTTGTCTATTGATTATTGAATGTGTGCTCTATTTTCTTCAGGTACATGCGTGAAAACGTTGGGCGGAAGATTCCGCTGAAGTGGGTGAGTCCGGAGAGGATATACGGCGGGGGGCGGTGCACCATCAAGAGTGACGTGTATGTATCCCTCCTCTCATTGTATTTTAACCTAGCTAGCGATTATCGAATATAACTATTATTAAATAAAAATTATCTATTTAGTTGATATAGATATCTATTTATCAATCGTTCAGATAGAATTCGGTACATTTTTTAAAACATATGTACAGAATAAGATCATTGAGAAAGGCAAGGTCTACATTCTACAATTGTTGCCTAGTACATATATAATTGTCATGAATTTAAAGTGACTTGAGTTTAAAGTGAATTGCCGTAGTATTGACAATACCCTCGGTGTATTCCAGGTGGTCCTTTGGAGTCTTGCTATATGAACTGGTGACGCTGGGTATGTTGATGTTCATTTTACTTCTAGGAGTGTCATACAGTAGTATTGACCATAGCACATCATTGTAACAGCACTTATAAAGGAAACATGTTTTTAGCCAGGTATTTACAAATGCCAATGGCCTTCTAATGCAGTTCAATACCAACTAGATTTCCTCAACCAGAATATTTTCTGTTTTGCTACCCTGAAATTTCATCGGATGCCTTTAAGATTCAAAAGACACGCTATCAAATGTCAAACGCTAGTGAAACATTTGTTCACAAGATTTCGCAGAAAGCTCATTTCATTACCATCATTTTCCGCTAGGTGGCGTCCCGTACCCAGGCATGACCATGCGGCAGATCATGGAGAAGCTAAAGAACGGCTACCGCATGGAGAGGCCGGACGACTGTAGCATCCTGCTGTGAGTAACGCTTCCAAATAGCACGCCGGCAGAACGTACTGCACCTTCGCACCATTAACGCTATTATCATATAGCCTATTCAAACTGACACAGTGAAGAGTGACACATTCCTGTATAACACATACAAACTTAAATTATGTAACAAACCGTTACAGTCACTCCCCTATCTTCCCATCCACTAGCCGCTGTTCCTGTCCGCTTTCCCCTATTCCAAGGACCCGCATATATTGAGTCTAAATTGGCGTCAGTCAGTTTTCGAAGGAAAAATTCTGACATCGCGTTGTCCATTGTATGCCCTTACGGTGTAATCGATTTTACCTGTTCCATCGGGTTTATATGAGTTCACCGGAACATCGCGATCGGAAGGGGGCATGTTCTATTTGGGTCACAGGCAGGGAATATGTGTTCTTATGGGTGTCACCCGAGGTCATTGGAACACAACTCAAGTTAACTTTGGATTTTTTAGAACAGAGCGGTGTTCTTTTTGGGTCACCTGAGGTCATATGCGGGTGATTATTGGATGTTTTGGATGGATTGGGATGAATAATGACCCGGTTTTGACTCTATTTGTGACATTACGGCGTCATATTTTATGGGATGGAGCCTTCTGATTGGTCAACGTCACCCGGCTATATGATAATTGTTTTTTTTTTATTCGCAGGTATGACGTGATGAAGCGGTGCTGGAAGTGGAAGCCGGTTGATCGTCCGTCCTTCAGTGACCTTTTCAACGAATTCGACGCCATTCTGAACTTCGACGCGGATTATACCCGAGTGCTGCAGGTACGTGGTCGTCTGCTAGCCTCCTTCGCAGACTTGTTGGGCGTCGGCGTTATTTTTACCTCCGGGGGAGGAGACATCCTTCCGCGGAAAGGTTTTGTGAGAGATTTAGATTTTCATGTTCGCAGCTGTTTATCGCGTTTGGGTGGACGGATTTTTTTGGGACTCAGTGTATGTTTTGCTATTGGGCTGCAGATAGTGCACATTCTTTTGTTTTTATTGTATATGTGTTTTCGGGCGTGAAAATATAATGGTGCCTTTTGGTGGGCCCAAATACCCCTTTGAGCGTGAAAGTGGTCGCGACCGTTAACCTTTGGCGTGTTTAAGCTATTCTCGGTCTGGTCCACGTATATGACCCCTCACACAGAGGGGTGTCCGGTCACGATAAATTCTTTGTTTAAAACCCTATATAACAAGAATTCCGAGATTTCATACCTCCATGAAATATGGGCTTGATATGTAAATGTAAATTTCCTCTTTAATTATGCAAATTACCTCCGCATTAACATGATATATGCACCGTGATGTATGTTAACTTTTGATTAACTTAAAGATGTCCCAAGTATGACATGTCCATTATTCACCATTAAGAAATCATAGAATTTTTGCATAAATTATGCAAATTAGGTCATCATTTGCATAATTAGTATCTGTTGATGTTCTGCCTGTCATAGGTTACATACATTACATGTATGAAAGTAGGATAATGTAAAACACTGTAATCATAGAATTTCTTCATTAATTATGCAAATAAAGTCCTCATTTGCATAATTTGCATTTAATCATGTACATCTCTCTCTCAGCCACCTACACACCAAAAATTATGAAAATATGTTGTTCCTATCTGGACTTATTGGCTTTTAAACATTTCGCCAGAAAGTGCCCTGCAGTTCCAGAACAAGCTGTTAGGGGGACCAAACTCACACCACTTATTCCTGACAGGAAAAGCAATCTGTCACCAAATCATCAAGACCATAGCATGTTCAGGACAAAAGACACCAAAACCGGAAGTTCTGCTGCAGTACCAAGGTCATCCTCCAGGAGGCCCATATTTGACCTTGACGTTTGTCTTCCTAAGACTTACCAACATACCAAATATCATCATAATCCATGAAGGCGTTCTGAAGTTATGCTGACCACAAAGTTGCGGAAACACAGACAGACAGACACACAGACACACAGACAGACAGACAGACATACAGACAGACACATCAAAAACAATACCTCCATTTTTCATGGAGGTAAAAATATACAATAAAAAGCCCGGAGGTATAAAATATCAGATTTTGGTTCGTTGGGGATTGGTTGGAGGCAAAGTCGTTAATGCCTGACTGGGGCTTTAGGACTACCTGACTCGAAATTTCCAATTTCCCATTTCCAGGCTATCCCGATGGGAGACGAACGGAACTACAGCCGGGACATCGGCGCCGACGATGACGTCATCATGACCAAGGAAGAGGATGCCGGGAGTGAGAACTCTGACGTCACGGATGATGCAGAGGAGAAGGATCAGGTTGCCATAGAGACGGAAGCCAACTACCTACCAATGGCTGACCGGAAGGGACATGTAAGTTGAATGAAGAGATGTATTTCTACCTTAATTTTCATTCTTGTAAAACAATCATATATTAGAATGGGGCATGCAACAGAAATGATAGTTCACTTCTTTATTACCTTCGTCAGAAGGTTATGTGTTTAGGTACACCATACAAAGGGGTTGCTGATTTTGTAATCGGTTATAACTTGGGGTGTGGTGCATGTATCTTTATGATATTTGGTAGGTAGGATGAGGTTGGGAAAAGGAAGGTCAAGTTCAATTTTGGGTACTCTAGTGGGTTTTTTGGGTACTCTAGTGGTTTGTTTACTTCTCTATTGACTTGTATCATCACCCTTGCAGGAACTCTAGGAAGAACACTAGTGAATCAATAGTTTGTTTGATTATGTTTACCGAAGGAAAACATATTGTTTTTACTCAGTTTCTTCCTACTCCTCTTCTGTTCCAAACACTGACCTCTGACCGGACCAATGATATGATTTGTTGACGCCTGTCACCATGGTGACTGGTGTTGGGTTACATAATGTTGCAATTTCATGGTCTGCTCTACTCCTGTCACCATATACTTGTAGTACATGTACATTGTATGTGAATGTGTTAAAGTAAAAATTAACAGGGCAGACTATGTCCGAAGGTAAACATTATGTATTTGCTTTGCAAATGTTACTTCTCTAGTTAGGATTCCCATTAGTGGGCAATGTATCTAATAGATACATCTCTCCCCACAGTGCATGACCAGTAAGACCCTGGCTGAAGACAAGGACTCCGGGTACTGTGGCGACATGGCGGCTTCTCCACACAAGAACAAAACCGTCCAGTACGAAAATGACGTCAACAACATGGAGGAGGGCACGTGATGGCCACACGTGTTAGAACCAAGCAGACCTTTCTCTGCAACAACCAAGGACATTCTATAGTGTCCTTCCAACAACTTAAACATTTTTAATATAGTTCTAAAACATAATATGCACATTTTCCTCCTTCTATATTATCCGGTGCAATTGGTAGAGTGCTCGCTTTGTAACCGGGAGGTCGTGAGTTCAAACCCCAGCCAGGTCATACCAAAGACAAAATGGTACACACTTCTTTCTCTGCTTAGCACTTACATGTAGCACATATGAGAAAGAGTGTGGAAAGGTCAAACAGCGGACCAGCCCCCTGCTGTAGTGCCCTGCACAACTGTGTGTGGCCCAAGGGCTACAGAAATGGAGATAGGCACCACCCTACGCTCTGCATATTATTAAGAGCATGGGAGGCCTTCTTCTTCTATATTATACAAGAATATTTTGAGTCGTTTTCGATGTTTCGATGTGGCCTTGAGCTTGCCTATACGATCCTATGTTTCCCTAGCAGTGGCTGTGAGGAAGGAAAATGAAAGAAATCGCGGCCACAACAACCAGGCAAACATAACATCGTAGAGAAGGCTAAAAAAATATTCAAACAAATGATATAACCATCGCCCGAAACCTCCGTCTGTATGGAGAGTGCATTTTGGGATATGCCGAAATATACTCCTCCTGTGGAATACGATGGAATAGCATAATTGGGCGTTGCAAAACTTTCAAAGTCCCAAAATGTGTCTGGTGCGTATTTTGTAATATTCTTAAATGTGCCGTGGACTTTCAATACGTTGAAATGGCATATTTAAGATAGTTATACAACGAACACTTTTGGCGGCACTGTTTTGGATCATGGAGCCCATATAAGTTTATTACTATTATCGACTATCCTGCCAGTACTACATCCAGTATGCCTATTCTATTTATCAAAATCAGATGTTCAATCAGAACTTTGACCTTAAGCTTGTTCAGACGAAAGCGTTGGAACCGCATTGGATCCAGATTATGACTCTGTCCTAACAGTACACGTTCGGATCCAAAACTACACACATCAATCTACTCATTTGTAACGTGGATATATATCCAACTGACGTCATTCCTTTAAAATGTTCTGACTTAGAAGGTTATTTATTTTTTAAAAAAGTGTTTCCCGGGGGCCACATTGGGGGCAGCATTCTAAGAAGTAACAACTTGTTTTAGTTAATATCATCATGTGACAGCACTCTCGTTACCCCAGGGGAACTGCAGAAAGTTCTTTTTCTGTTCACGGTTTGGCCATCTAAAGCCTCTGTCACAGTCCGCCGTACGTGCTTTTTCTCCATACGTTTTTTGGGAGGCTACGTCTGCAACGTTTTTTCTGAAAACGTGGGGAAGGAGTGGCGTCTACGCACGTCACTCGCACGGTTGCACAAAGTGTAAGAGTGTGGTCTGCACGCCACGTCTGGCCGTGAGCGGTTGCGTGCATCGTACGTTGCGCAAGTGATAAGTGAGTTGTACGTGCTTACAACGTACGATCTCTGTGCGATTGCAACTTTATATTACCGTAAGGAGGCCGCACTCACACGTGCTTCTTCCGCACGGCACGTACGGGGCACGCGCGTCGCTTGCACTCGCACGTACGGGTGGTGAATCCGCAGACCGCACGCAGAAAAAGTTTTACATGCACTTAAACTTCTACGGCGTGTACGGAGGCGGCATTCACCACGCACGGATGCCCTACGTTTGCCCACGTTTTTGCAGGTAGACAGCACGCTGAAGCACGTACGGCGGGTTGTGACCGTAGCTTAAACGTGGCATGCGGGATTCAAAACATTGCTTGTTCAATAAAGAATTTTGATTTTAGCTAGCATGTTTCCAACAGTCATATTTTGAAGAAATGTTGTATAGATGCTGTCGAGGCAATGTATGTCAGTTTATCCCGCAATGTTGGTTGACACCACGTGGGTGGAAGATTGATAGGCAGAATGACAGACCACACGCTTAAGGTCGTACACTGAGGAAACCCTGGGAGGCAGGATGTATTAGAAGTGGACACGGGGAAATTCAGGAGGCCAAAGATTGCAAAAGGAACCCTCCATGGTACCTCCGATCTTTTTGTTAGATTTTTTTGTTAGGTCTTACTTTTTCATTCCTTAATAATCATTGTGAATTTCTCGATCATTCCGTCCATGGATTTTCCCACTGGCTTACATCAATTAGACAACAATTATGGGTATGGCATAAAAATGGAACACAGATTACCTTTTCTGGGACCTTTGACCTAAATCTGAGTGTCTCCATTATGCCATACATGTGGTAATAACTACAGCAAATACAAGCAAACACGAAAAAAAAACCCACATCCGTACATGAAGGTCAGTATAGTTGCATGATACAGCTGTATAACCACGATCTTATGACCACTTTTGAGTCGGTATAGTTTGTGTACCTGTCATTATTGTTTAATCAGGCCACACCAATTTAATTTCTTGGTTAACGGATTTTTCTAGAAAAATAATGGAGCCATGAAGTCAACACACCAGGCTGGTTCAAAATTTAAACAATGAATTTTGAACTTTTAATGATACCACTGCATTGAAAGATCGAATAACTATAACAACTAGAATGAAAAGGACTGTTTTCAACTGTTCAGGGCAAAATATGAGCATTTTGCAGAAAAAAATGAAGCGGGCGAATCCGTTAACCAAGTAGTTAAATTCGTGTAGCCTCAGCAATTGTGGAAATGTAAGCAATATTTCAGAATCTTTAACTATACTTAGTCCACTAATCTATGCTTGTTTAAAATGCTGCCTCTGCTGTGAATACAATAAATATGTAATATACATAATTACATACTATATGACAGGAAATATGTGGAACAAAAACTTTCATAATGAGAATGGAAGCATCAGTTGATATTTCTTAAAATACCTTGTGCCAGTAATTTTAATTAGTTGAATGCATTTAATTAGTTGACTGTATAATGATACCATATCATAGACAGTTACAAAATGTTTTGTAAGTGTATTTTATTATGAAACTTGTGCAATAAGTAAATGAGAATATCATTCCACTAAATGAGTATAGTTACAGTATGTTACAGTAAAAGCTACATGTACATACATGTATACGCTACATATTAAAACTTATAATACCTTATGTTCTCTAATAATTACTGTGCGTGTATTCTAGAATTCTGGCTGTGCATCTGTGCTATAATAAATATAGTATCACTTCTAGGATGTGCCCACCTACATTGTATCTGTGGATGTCTAGTGAGTTAAAAGTGAAACTATGTGCGCCTGTGCAAAATAAGTAATGTGCATAGCACTTTGGTAGAATAGCTCTTTTGAGGTTTTAACAATGACATCAAGGTATCCTGTCTGTGGCATGAAAGTTCATTATTAAATAAAGACTAAGCTTTAACTTCCAACACTTAGACTACAGAAGTGGGACTTACCCAAATTTTCGGTCTACTCTTGGAACCTACCCTGACTTACCCTGAACAGAGACGGGGGGCGACACAAGTTATCTGGCACGTATGACCCGCTACTACGGTCACGTGTCTCTGTCGACTCACGTTCCAATAGTAGACGGGTCCATTCCTCGAACAAGGTTGATGGAAATTTTCAACCAAAAATTTTGGGTAAGTCTAAAGTGGTGGAAGTCGAAGCTTAGTCTTTATTTCATAGTATCCTGTCTGTATTTACATGTATACCCTTGTAGCACTAAGGCCACACCAATTTAATTTCTTGGTTAATGGATTTTTCTAGAAAAATAATGGAGGCGGGCGAAAAAAAAAAACAACAGGCATCCTATTATGGCCCAAAATGGTACGAAAGGAGCCATGAAGTCAACACACCAGGCTGGTTTAAAATTTAAACAATGAATTTTGAACTTTTAATGATACCACTGCATTAAAAGGTGGAATAACTGTAACAACTAGGATGAAAAGGACTGTTTTCAACTGTTCAGGGCAAAATATGAGCATTTTGCAGTTGATTCTGAATTTTTATTTTTATTTGCAAATCAGAAAAAAATGAAGCGGGCGAATCCATTAACCAAGAAATTAAATTTGTGTGGCCTAAGCTGTAACTTCCAACACTTAGACTACAGAAATGGGACTTACCCAAATTTTCAGTTGACTCCATCAACCTTGTTCACGGAATGGATCCATCTACTCTTGGAACCTACCCTGAACAGAGACGGGGGGCGACACAAGTTATCTGGCACGTATGAACCGCTACTGCGGTCACGTGTCTCTGACGTCACATTCCAAGAGTAGACAGGTCCATTCTGTGAACAAGGTTGATGGAAATTTTCAACCAAAAATTTGGGGTAAGTCCCATTTTCTGTAGTCTAAGTGGTGGTAGTTGAAGCTTAATCTTTATTTCATAGTATCCTGTCTGTATTTACCTACATGTACCCTTGTAGCACTAAGGCCACACCAATTTAATTTCTTGGTTAACGGATTTTTCTAGAAAAATAATGGAGCGGGCGGGCGAAAAAAAATTAAATAAAAACAGGCCTAGGCATCCTATTATGGCCCAAAATGGAATGATAGGAGCCATGAAGTCAACACACCAGGCTGGTTCAAAATTTAAACAATGAATTTTGAACTTTTAATGATACCATTGCATTGAAAGATTGAATAACTGTAACAACTAGGATGAAAAGGACTGTTTTCAACTGTTCAGGGCAAAATATGAGCATTTTGTAGTTGATTCTGTAATTTTTTTTTTTTTTGTCAAATCAGAAAAAAATGAAGCGGGCGAATCCGTTAGCCAAGAAATTAAATTGGTGTGGCCTAAGGACATTATACAGAATGTCATTGGTAGCACCAAACAGTGGTAACCAGTAACCTTCTCTCCTGAATGTGGTATAAAATTCATCAAGCGACTGGAATATAATTTTGTTGTAAAGAGTCAGATGTTTAAGATATCACCCACTACATTGTATCTTTCATGAGTGACTGAGAGTGAGTTGAACGATTGCCGTAGTATGGTAACATCAACACCTCAGAGATTTTACCTAGTTGCTTGATTTGTGTTGTATTATGTAATGTTCGACCTAATGTCTATAAACAGACAAAGAATTCATTGATGTCTCCGGGACTGGCCTTGTGTGTGTTCAGAGAATCCTGAGAAGTGAGACAGTCAGTGTAGCTGCTTCCAGCATGTTGGCAGAAAGATCTTTGCTTGCACGAAAACCATTATGTATTGTGCGTAGGACTTCTGGCAGAACGTCTCTTTTAAGGTTGTATTTGCATAGCTAGAGGCATCCAATGCGATTTCAGAGCATCAAAAATGGAAATATTCTGAATAAGGTAATCTAGTTTATGATATTGACACATACTGCTTTACATTTGCACATTTCAATCAGTGTTTCATGCTTTGGGTATTTAAAACTGCAGAAACAAGCCCCAAGATGAGTCCTTTATTTTGTGGGTGGTACCCTAAAAATCCCTTCCAGTAACCATTTGCCGTCAGAATTTTGGTCCATGAGGGTCAATATACATTGGGATAGTGGGATTGTAGATATATGACTAGAATATTGACCTTGAAAAATCGGGTTTCCAAGCCCTAAAAACTTCACAGGATGCCTTTAAGAATGACATCCTGTGTGTAGTTCTCAACTGTCGTGTCGGCAAAGATATCATAACAGGCTAAATTCTGATGCAACGTTGACCAAATTCAATGAAAGCTGAGAATGATACATTCGGGTTTCACACAGGCACAGTAGGTTTTGCCAACCTGCTACATGTACTTCTTCCCTGAGTGTTGGACTATGACAAGGCCATGTTGATTTGATTATATGGATGACATCCTTTGGGAACCCAAAACTGATGCGCGCGTGTGAATAAAAAAAGTTTTGCAAAAAAAAAAAGTTGCTTTCATTATGAAATCTATGTGGTCATGAAGGTTAAACAAATGACACAGAGTGGCAAATAATCTAATCTTCAAATTCATTTCTGTCCATTTTTTTGGGGGGGTTTGATTTTGGCATTCCACGACATTGGTATCATTTTTTAATATTCTTTTTGCAACTTACGGTATAAATTTGCTCATTTTGCAACTGTTTTGTACGATTTACAGTATGGTTGAAAACTTTTTTTTTTTGGAAACGGCCGAAAATTCATGTGCATGTGGATGTCATCCATATAATCAAATCAACATGGCCTAACCTGTCAGAGGATGTAGGGAAAACCAATCATCTGCTTGGAGATCCGCCTGGCCCATTCAAGGTCACTTCCTGGACTTTGTCCCTCCACGTCCCGTTGCGGCAGCCCTTCTCGGCAGAGGCTCCCGTAAGCTCTTTGCTGAAAACACACACAGCGTCAGTGAAGTAGTAAGACATCATCATGCCACATATATACAGTCAAACCTGTCCAAGCCGGCCACCCAGGGGACCAAAGAAAAGTCTCCTTGAAGAGGGTCACCTCACAACATGACTGAGACATAAATGGTTTCCAAGTCGAGATATTCTAATGTCAAATGAAAATGCAGTCAAGGAAAACTGGCAGGTTTCTCCGTGATTTCTCATTAGTTACATGATCGAAAATGATGTGGTCACCAAGGGCAGGTATCAGGCCTCAAGAGTGGTCGCGGTCGTGTTGGCCAGGTGGTCACCTTGGACAGGTTGCTTAATGCTTGTTTCAATGGGGAAAATTTTTGGGACCGAGAAAAAGCAGTCACCATGGACAGGTGGCCAGCTTGAAGAGGTGGTCTCCTTGGCAGGTTTGACTGTAGTAGAGGGGATTCATTCCTCAAGCTAACCAACATCTCGCACACGTCACACTGTGTGACAGGCTGAAGAAAAGTTATAAACAGAAACTATGAGGCTCCAGATGTGTTACTGAGGACGACTGCGTGTGCGAAATGTCGGTTAGCTTGAGGAATGAATCCCCTCTACTATATAATATATACATCATCATGCCACAAACTAGCCGTGGCGACTATTGATTCGGGCTTACATTGCATTACCCTCAGCAATAGTCGTGGAAAGATCCATTGGCAGAACTGCACATTTCCCGTTGGCTGCTCGATGCTCCGTTTTTGACCCGGTTTTTTGCTGTCCCGAGCTTCCCTACAATATAACTCCACAATTGGCCGGGTTGCCGATGTTTAGATCAGCCTAAATATTCCACAGCGCGACAGAAAAGTAGTAAAATAGCTAGTCGGCACAAGCTGGCGCCATCTTGGATATAGTCGGGAATGTCCGCTACCGCCGTCGGGAACGCTCGGTAGCGCCACGATTACCGAAGCCCGACCGAAAGCTCTCCGATTATAACCGGAAAGGCTACCGAGCGTTCCCGACGGCGGTAGCGGACATTCCCGACTATATCCAAGATGGCGCCAGCTTGTGCCGACTAGCTATTTTACTACTTTTCTGTCGCGCTGTGGAATATTTAGGCTGATCTAAACATCGGCAACCCGGCCAATTGTGGAGTTATATTGTAGGGAAGCTCGGGACAGCAAAAAACCGGGTCAAAAACGGAGCATCGAGCAGCCAACGGGAAATGTGCAGTTCTGCCAATGGATCTTTCCACGACTATTGCTGAGGGTAATGCAATGTAAGCCCGAATCAATAGTCGCCACGGCTAGCCACAAACATAAATTTTTGCCCGATTTTGAAAAAAACAAGAAAAATTTACTTCACCATTGATAATGTTCAGCAAGACAAGAAATACATTGTATCAAAAGTGGGAATATACATGTACCATGCGTAGTTGCCTAAAAAGTACACTTGGCTAGTACATGGCTCTTACAGCAAACTTTTGTTGTGCCCACTTCTAATACTGAATCCTCCAAGTCTTATACATCATGACAGAGATAGAGACATTTTAAATGTAAAGAGAATTAGGCAGTCAGCACCAAGGACAGGTCACATATACCCTCCACCCTGACAAAATGTGTCTAAACAGATTTCCTATACAACAGCTCTGTATATTTAACACTCAGCACGACAAAGATAGAGGTACTGTTGCAGTAATGTAAAAGAAAGGCAATCAGCGCCGAGGCCAGGTCTCATATACCTGCCACTCTGTAAAAATGTGTACCCAGATACCCAATAAAAATCTGGTAAGCTTTAAAACTCTTGAGGCTTTTCTCAGTCAATTTAATGTTGTTTATATGTACTGCTGTAAATGTTGTTTTAACATTTCTACAATAAATACAATCATTATCATATCACAGTTTTTCTAGTGTGTCTGGATATATGATTTTTGTAACTGAAAAAAAAATTATGTCAGGATTTACAACCAGGCTTGCCATATTAATTGTACACTGTAACTGAATTATGACTGTACAAAATAAAGCCTTACAACAGCTGCAGACTAGTGAATCAGTCATCATGGTGAAAACTTGGCAGGTTCAGGCACATGAGAGGATAAAACAAACACTTTGCAAGTATACTGAGGCACATCATGTACTATGAATTAAAAACTAGTAATACTAGGTATGCATTTTTTTTTACTTTAAGGCACATCCATTTCAGAATTGGTAGCCAAAGGGCTACTTCAGTGTGCAAAAGGTTCAAAGCTAAGTATAAGTTTCCTAAATCAACCGCTGGGTGTCTTTCAAAACCTAAGTGACCACGCCTGATTAAGTTGCCAGGTAATGTTACGGATGATGTACACACTTATCAATGAAAAGCTACCATTTAACAACAGTACTTTGTAATCAATCACTCAGTAAAAAGATGCGCAGACTCAATCCCATAACATATAGCCAGGGGTGCACTCTTGCAGTAGAGGGAGAAAACTACAGACAGATCAGATAAATTCAGTCCTTGACAACTACAAAATGTAATGACAATAACTCAGTAGTTGTTGACCCTGCTTCTGGAACTACAGGTTGTGGGTTCGAATCCCGGCTGTTCTCACTCACCTGACATGCACACTACTGACAAGGGTCACAGTACTAGTTCTTCAGATGGAACATTCAAGCCATGGGCCACTGTTTGTTGTAATTATTACCTTCGCCGAGAAGGTTAACGTTATGTTTTCAGGGACGTTCGTGTGTCTGTGTGTCTGTGTATGTGTGTGTGTGTGTGTGTGTGTGTGTGTGAGCATGATAACTCAAGAACGCCTGGATGGATTGTCTTGATATTTGGTATGTGGGTAGGTCTTGATGAGACCTGGAACTGATTAGATTTTGGGCCCCCTGGCAGCTTGTCATGGTACTGCAGCAGAACTTCCAGTTTTTATATCTCATGATCCAGGCATGCTAGGGTCACAAAATTTAAATGGTATATAGCTCTTGTGTTGGACATGAAGTGACATGAGTTTGAGCCCCCTAGCTGCTTGCTCTGGAACTGCAGGGGCATTTTTTGAAAAAAATGTTTAAAGGAGGATAACTCAAGAACCGATTGATGGATCGTCGTAATTTTTGGTATGTAGGTAGATTAAGTGATGCTTGACATAATGATATTACAATTATGCAAATATGGATGTAATTTGCATAATTAATGAGGAAATTCTATAAATCAGCTGCATTCCATGATAGGACTATGTGACATGTCAAGCTTGTGAAATATGTAATTAAGAACGAGAGTAACACAGGCAGATATCGATTATGCAAATGATGACTTAATTTGCATAATTAATAAGAAAATGTTATAATTCCATAGTGTGAACTGCCTGGAATTTCCTACTTGGGGTATTTGAAAGTTAAGTGAATGTGAACATAATTAAACATAACTTATTGAAATAAGGGCCTTATTTGCATAATAAGGAAATGCTTAAATGGCATTCTTTGTTAAAAGACTGTATTTCCGTATAGAATATGATCAACAGATATAATTCATGCAATTGAGGATCCTATTTGCATAATCAGGGGGATTAATGTAAGAAAGTCATTTGGCGAAGGTATGAGATCGTGGAACTCTAGTTGATAATAATAAATCAGTTAACTCTTGTCCAGTGGGACCCAAATATACATGTATATGGGTTGTACATACAGTACCATCTATACAGTGCCCTATGTATGCATGATTTGGGGTGTTTTTTGTGCAACGCATCACACCGCAGCGAAACGCAACAACCGAATGTGGAAGTAACTACGCCACCGCAGGGCAAAAAAGTCAAGGGTCTGTGACCTGATTAAGATTTCAAAATACTTGAAAATATTGTGTAAAAAAGTCCAGCAGAACAAGAGTTTAAGTCTAGAGATTCTCTGAATTCCAAGTGTATTTCCAACTCAAAGTGACCACAGTTGCAAACACTGCCAGGTGTTTACAATTACGACTGACTTTGTTGACATTGGGCCGAGGTTAATATATGCACAGTGATGCAGGTGAGCAAGGTCCACTTTATTTGTGTGTTCAGGTTTCTAGCCTTTTTAACACCAAGTCTTGTAGAAGCCTCCTTAATGTCTTGGAAAATGTAGGTGAAATCTTAAATGGATGAGACAGTGACTTTCAGATTTAGTGAAAAAAAATAGATTTTGCCCCTTTTTCATGACTGTGGAGTCCCCTGCTTTGTAGAGGCTGGACACCATCAGAACAAAATGACACCATTGTTTTGAAAGTTGGACTTTTGTCGTAGTTTTCCGCCATCTTGAAAATGTTCAAACAAGGAGCTTTGACAAGTCCTTGGTTCAAACAAAACTTTTGGCACACCTGACATATGTGGCTACTGTGTGAGGTGAGTTGTTATGCCCTGAATTTGCCAATTTTTACATTATCTTTGATACAGTGTGGCTATTAGTATCCTGTGGCCTATAATGGCTGCACAAGTCTGTTCAACGGGACTGTTCCGACCCTGAATTTGCTTGGGTAAACAACTAGGGGGCAAAATTTGCTCAGAAAAAATTATGCCTGGTGCATTAATTGCAACAGACCCTTTCCCCCGGTAAATTCCCCAAAAGGGAAACAAGTGAGAAGGTGAGGTGAGAATAATCCAACATTTCTTAAGTTGAAGATATTAATTAAATAAGATGTTCAAGAAAGAGTTGGTCCAAATTTCATCAACAGGCAAAGGGCTGGTGCCTACTACATGGTAACCTGAATCAATTTTTGAACATTCAAGTGTTTACTTAACAAACATATAGTACTTGGTAACCTCATTGGTTAAGAGCAGACATTAAAGTGAATCTATTTCTCTCTTTGTATTTCCAGACAACAAACAACAACAAAAAAACATGGCAGACTTTCTACCCTGACTCAATTGTTGTAAAGATTCCCAACAGTCTGTCAGAAGACACAAGGAATTGACAAGTGAAAAAGTCATCACCATTTCCATGTAGTACTACCTGACAGACATACTGCAACACTGACACCTGTATGAGTCATCATGGCTGAGGGCAGACAGGGAGGACAATCAGGTAAGGCTGCTCACGTCCTGGCTGGAATAGTCCTATAATGATGGAATGAAGCTGATTTATAGAATTTCCTCATTAATTATGCAAATTACAGCCATATTTGCATAATTGTAATGTTATCATGTCAAGCATCACTTACGTGATGTAAGCGTCGGGTAGTGTAGTGGTTAGAGCAATCGACTATGAACCAGGGAGACCCGGGTTCGATTCCGAGTCGTACCCGGTACATGTTTGAACATGCGCCCCAACGTTGTGCCCTTGGGAAAGGCACTTTACACGACTTTCCTCACTCCACCCAGGTGTGTGAATGGGTACCTAACTTCGATTGGGGAAAGTAGTATTGAGGTCACCTTGTGGCGCCGAATGGCAGCCGAACAGACCCTTGCGACAGTTCCACAAAAAATAATTGTGGAACAAATATGTGTATCATGTGTATTAAGTGATTGTTGTAATTATTGTTGTGATTTGTATTGATTATTACATGTATGTGATACCCTGCATCAATTCAGCCGTATAAAGGCTGCGACTGCACGGGTACTGTTTGGACAATAAAAACCATTTATTATTATCATTAGGCCACACCAATTTAATTTGTTGGTTCTCGGATTCGCCTCTTCGTTTTTTTCTGATTTGCAAAAAAAAAAAAAAATTGATTCTGGTCCTGAATCAACTGAACAGTTGAGGAAAGTCCTTTTCTTCCTTAAGTTGTTACAATTTTCCCATCTATCATTGCAGTGGTTTGATTAAAAGTTCAAAATTCAATGTTTAAATTTAAACCCAGCCTTTTGTGTTGACTTCATGGCTCATTCCATAGCATTTAAGCCTATAATAGGATGCCTAGACCTGTTTTTATTTTTATTTTTTTTCGCCCTGTCGCTTCATATTTTTTCTGAAAAAATCCGAGAAGTTCAACCAACAAATTAAATTGGTGTGGCCTTATTATGTAAGCTATCTACGTACCAAAAGTGACAACAATCCATCAATTGCCAAAAAACAGTTACTCATAACTGGATAATGATTTTGGAAACGGTCAGATGCTTCAGGCAGCATCCACTATCTTTTGTCAGTGACATGCACTGAGAGACCAGAGGAGAAATGCAGTTTATAAGCACAAACAATTTTTTTGGAAGTTGAAAAAGGAACAAAAGTCAGACAAGTCAAGACAAGATGATGCAAATTAGTCAGAAAGCTCCTGTTCTGCAGAACAGGAGCTTTCTGACTAAAAGTGTTTTCTGTCCTCGGGGCTGGGAGCGCCAAACCCAAGTGCCGGAGAGATTGACCCGTAGCCCCCCCTTCCCTGTTGAGGGTGGGGTTGTACATTCTTTCATACATTTCCTTTTTAACACCCCGTTCCCACCATTGTACGTGTTTCACTGTCTAGGATATCCGTGGACTCGAGTTTGAAAGTTTGTCCCTGGTTGTGTTGTAGGTTAAGTGGTAAGTGGCTGAGGACTGTATAGCTGTTAGTGTTAGCACTTAAGGTCTGCAATGTTCCTTGTACCTTACTTTAAGCGGTCGACTTGTCTCTCCGATGTATATATAGGTGTTGTTACAATTGGGCTCCTCACATTTGAGTCTGTAAATAACATTCGCCTTGGCACCTTTGTGAGGTCGGTCCTTAGGGTATACCAGTCTTTGTCTGAGGGTTGAGTGAGGTTTGAAATTAGTGGCTATGTTGAAGTTTTGGAAGATCCGTCGGAGTTTCTCACGACAGATACTCCTTGGACATATGGAATGTTTTTGTTTGTCAATGGTTTGCACTTCTGCATGGGTTCTCTTAGACTGATCCGAAGGTTTGAGTGCTTTGTTGAAAGTCCAGTTTTGGTAGCCACACTTAGCCAGGGCACCTCGGAGATATGTTCGTCCGTTTTGGCTTGGTCTGAAGTGATAATGTTGTCTGCACGATGGAAGAGAGTTTTGATCACTGCTAGTTTGTGATCAAGTTGCTTGAGTAACTGCTTTTTGGCGTATCTTATTATTTGGATGTCTAACCTTCATCGACCGATCCATCAATTGGTTTTTGAGTTATCCTCCTTAAAACATTTTTCAACAAACGCCCCTGCAGTTCCAGAGCAAGCAGCTAGGGGGCTCAAACTCAAGTCGTTTCATCCCCAGCACAAGAGCTATCTACCATGTAAATTTTGTGACCCTAGCACATACAGATCAGGAGATATCAAAACTGGAAGTTCTGCTGCAGTACCATAGCAAACTGTCAGGGGGCCCAAAACCTAATCATTTTGATTTTCATCTTGAAGAAGTGGATAATCTCCAAGATAACCCAGCAGGCCGGATGGGACTAGGTACATGTACAGATACAGGTACTCATGATGAAGAAGAATTCCATATTCTTAAGCTCGTGTTTGTTGCCATCTGTCCATAGCAAAAGCAGAAGAAGAAGAAGGAGTAGCAGCAACAGTGCATGAGACAAGCCCCCTGAGCGAGGCCCATCGCACCCTCCTGCTGAGGAACTTCTCAACCATCTACCAGGAATTAAGTTATCTAGACAACGGAAGGGTGCTGGACTTTCTATACCAGCGGGGAGTCCTGGCCAAATATCGGCCCTGCTGGCCCTACTTCCCTGATCATTATTACACAAGCCTGATATTACTGGACATGATTCTGCAGGGAGATGACAGAGGTTTTAACATGTTCTGTGAAGCACTGGAGCATGCTGGGTACCCACATCTCATGGAGCTGCTCACAGGAGGACAACAGCACCTAAGGCCATGTACGTATACATGTATTACTAAGTCATCATGACTATTAGCTTAGGAGACATCATGGATCAATGTGGCTAAATTTTCCTAGCCTCAAAAGAAGAAGGTCTCCCGTGCTCTTATGCTGAGCGTAGGGTGGTGCCCATCTCCATTTCCGTAGTCCTTGGGCAACACACAGTTGTGCAGGGCACTACAGCAGGGGGAAAGCTCGCTGGTAGTGCTGTGTGTTTGACCTTCCCATACCCTTTCTCATATGTGCTGAGTGCTAAGCAGAGAAAGAAGTGTGCAATATTTTCAAAGTCTTGACTTGGCCAGGATTTGAACTCACAACCTCCCGGTTACAAAGCGAGCACTCTACCAATTGAGCTATAATTGCACCGGTCAAATAAGTGCCTGAGTTGATGTCAAATTGTCTATTTTTTGTCTGCCTTTTTGCATTTCAGCCCAAGTCCTTCCTTGCTTCTTCCTGCCAGGACCAGGACATTCTACATTGTACATTGTCCCATAAAGTGTCATAAATACACAATGTCATGTAAAGGTATATGCTTAGCCTTTATCAGTTTATGGTTGGATATTGAAAATGTGACAAGTTATGTTTTTACTTTTCACAAATGCAAAAACAATGTCCAGCTTGCTTTCTGTCACTTTCTGTCAAAATCTCTACGTTTTTTTTATTACTTTACACTTTTGGCTCCAAATCCATTTTCACGTTTGATGCCTGCCTATTCTACCATGAGGCAGCAGTGACGTACGCTGTGCACTTAATCTAATTTTATTTTATTTTTTTTAGTCTATAGTACATGTCACCAAGTACAGTTGGGGCACCAACATTAGATATAAGCTTTAAACAATGTTTAGACTTAGTTATTCAAGGGTTAGGTGTAACACGTCAATCGGTGTAATGTAGCCAGCTGCCGCCGCACCACGTGCCTGCAAAGCTGGTGTGTTACACCGAAGGACGGTAACCGTTATACATGTATATACCAGCTATACAGATACAGATGTATGTCCTTCGGATAAGATATGACAAATTAATGTGATCATTGTAGATGGACTGACATGCAGACAAAAGCCAAGACCAAATTCTCTCTTAGGTGACTATTCGTCCTCTGGCTCTTTATACTTTTCTTTTCATGGTGATGTTTATTTTATGTATATAAATTATAATTAATGTTCACAGAGTGGTGATTTCATAGACATTAGATTAATATGACACACTACGTCACGGCATCCTCATGGTGGAATAGGCAGGCATTAAACGTGAAAATGGATTTGGGTCAAATACTCCAGGACCTATGTGTGTGGGACTGGTAGAAACCAATGGATCACCTTTTGCAAATAGGAGTTTGGGTTAAAAGGCACCAATTCAAAACTGAAATTAGACAGTGTATTTATCCTTTTAACAGATACCCATTATTTCTAGAACATATGTTGGCACATCTAAGCGCCTGTTAACTTTAATTAATACATAACATTTGAATCTGGACCCAAACTTCAGTATTTCTGGCGTTCATGGCTATCTGAGCTGCTGATTACTAAATATCATTATGACTGTGATGTTTCAACATTGCAAATTTGAAATAAACCCTTAGAAGGAAAAATACTGTCCTTTTTTCAGCCTTCAAAGGAAATCTTTTCTTTTAATTTTCTGTCCTATAAATAATCTATATGCTACAAATCTACATGGCATTGGGTTCACATGTGGCGTCAGGTGGCATAGTGGTAGAGCATTCGACTATGAAGCGGGGAGACCCGGGTTCGATCCTGAGTCGTACCTGAACAAGTTCGAACATGTACCCCGAGGTTGTGCCCTTGGGAAAGGCACTTAACAAGGCTTTCCTCACTTCACTCAATTGTAAATGGGTATCTAACTTCGGTTGGGGAAAGTCGTATTGAGGTCACCGTGTGGCGCCGAATGGCAGCCGCACAGACCCTTGCAACCGTTCCACCAAAAATGTGTGGAGCAAACATGTGTATCATGTCTATTATTTTCTTGTTTGTGACTATTTATTGATTATTATGTGATTAAAACCAATTGTAAACCCTGCATCAATTCAGCTGTATAAAGGCTATGATTGTAGTTTGACCAAACAACCAAAGGTCAACATCTAATTGCAAGATAAAACCTTTTACAGCACATACAGGTGTAAGACCACTTGAACTACAGTTCAATCAGCAACTGGGAGCTCAGTACGACCGTGCCATTGAGGAAGGGTACACGGAGGTCTTCAACACCCGGTTTGTTCTTATCGGCAAGTTCGGCAATGGCAAAACTAACCTGTGTAACAGCCTCATTGGGGACGACTTCGACCCGGAGTGGAAAATTACCGACAGCATTGCAATCCACCCATGTGTCATGACTCACGAACAGCAATGGGAGAAACTAGAAAGTACGTATTTTTTAAAAAAAGTAGCTTTACCCTCAGTACACTCAAACTCAAATTTGTGACATTATTCAAAGGTTAGCCTAAGTTAGTAGGCAAATATATTTAAAATTTACTTAAGTAAGTAAGTTACATTTTTTGAATGATAGGTTCTCCACTAGCTCACACAACTTCACCATCCAAATTCTTTTTTCGAAATCTTTTTACAGTGACAGTTTCTTTCCCTGTATGGCCAAGCTTTGGAATTCCCTCCCTGACAAGTGTTTCCCAACAACCTACAATCTACAGGATTTCAAATCAAATGTTCACCGCCATCTCTTGACATATAGCTATGCTTCTCTCATATTTCTAGTTCAATGCCGAGAAGTGGTCGTATAGGCCTTGCATTTAACCACTCTGTTAAAAAGATATATTTTGTTGTGCCCATCAATTGTGGATACTGCTTTTCTAAACACAATCCCTTATTCTTACTTAATCTTAGGCTACCATTTTCAGGCCAACAGGATCAGATACCCTATGCAGCTGCAAAATGAATGAAAAAGCTGAAACAAGAAAATCGATAACACTGTAAAACACCTGCTGAGTACAGCCAAGTCCAAACTGACTTATTTGACAGCACACAAGGTGGTGTTGATGTTGGACAATTTGAATGGCTTTATCCATGCTAGCTTCTTTTGCTGAATAAGCTTCAATGCACAGTATTTTTTTTCAGTAAGGCCATGTTGATTTGATTATATGGATGACATCCTCTGGGAACCCCAAAACTGATGCGAGCGTGCGAATAAAAAAAAAGTTTTGCAAAAAAAAAAAAGTTGCTTTCACTATGAAATCTACGTGATCATGAAGGTTGAACAAATGGCACAGAATATGTTATGGCGAATAATCTACTCTTCGAATTCATTTCTTTACATTTTTGTCTTTTTTCCTTTGATTCTGGCATTCTACGACATTGGTATCGTTTCTAAATGTTTTCCTTGCAACTTATGGTATATTTTTGTCATTTAGCAACTTTTTTGCACGATTTACAGTATGGTTGAAAACTTTTTTTTAGTTTTTACCGAAAATTCATGCGTGTGCGGATGTCATCCATATAATCAAATCAACATGGCCTAAATCAAAAATTATTGGTTAGGCCACACCAATTTAATTTGTTGGTTCTCGGATTCGCCTCTTCGTTTTTTCTGATTTGCAAAAAAAAAAAATTGATTCTGGTCCTGAATCAACTAGAAAAATGCTCATTGTTTTCGCCCCCAACAGTTGAGGAAAGTCCTTTTCTTCCTAGTTGTTACAGTTTTCCCATCTATCATTGCAGTGGTTTGATTAAACTTTAAAAGTTCAAAATTCAATGTTAAATTTTAACCCAGCCTTTTGTGTTGACTTCATGGCTCATTTTGTAGCATTTAAGCCTATTA
>NW_017802569.1:952390-961278 GCF_001625305.1 Branchiostoma belcheri
AGGTGGTGTCTTTTACAGGTTTTAATGCACTGGAAATTTTATTATAATTATGTATTTTCATTGTGACACAATTTAATGTTAGGTAAAAGGTGATTTCTGCAGTATTTCAAGTGTGCAGTTGAAACAGTTCTGTTATATAAACATTATGCAAAACAGATATTTACGGTGTTGTGATTTCACACTAAGAGACCTGTCCATGAAGAAAATAAAACCAATTCAAATATTTTGAGATTTACAGTGAATTACTTGTTCCTCTTTCCTGACTTTCTGACAATACTGTAGGTAAGGCCACACCAATTTAATTTGTTGGTTCTCGGATTCGCCTCTTCGTTTTTTCTGATTTGCAAAAAAAAAACTTTGATTCTGGTCCTGAATCAACTGAAAAATGCTCATGTTTTGCCCCCCCAACAGTTGAGGAAAGTCCTTTTCTTCCTAGTTGTTACAGTTTTCCCATCTATCATTGCAGTGGTTTGATTAAAAGTTCAAAATTCAATGTTTAAATTTTAACCCAGCCTTTTGTGTTGACTTCATGACTCATTTTGTAGCATTTAAGCCTATAATAGGATGCCTAGACCTGTTTTTATTTTTTTTTTTTCGCCCTGTCGCTTCATATTTTTTCTGAAAAAATCAGAGAACCAACAAATTAAATTGGCGTGGCCTTATAGGGGGTTATATTGCGTAGCAATGTGTCAAGTGATTTGTAGCAGAGAACAGGACTGGTGGATATTAAGCATTTTGTGTCTACATGACATTGTACGTTCAAGTTCCGGAGTGGTAGCACAGTTTTGGGGCTACTATCATAATGACACCTGTTGCATCAACTCCTCTAGTGAGACAACTGATGATCAGAAAGCTATGAAACTCGGCACACTGCTTCGCAACCCTTCCCCCTCTTGTGTGATGGTATTTTCAAGTGTTTATTTCCAAGGTGTGACAAATAGAAGGGCATGGATTTCTATTAGCGCATGCGTGCAGTGAGTGTGTGAGTGTGAGTGTAGGGTGCTGGGTGAGGGTGTAATATAATACCGGGTATATAGCAATAAAACTTCATTTTTCTTGGAAAATTTGGTGTCCTTTTGTCAGTTTTTTGGTGGATGGGATACACAAGGCTTTATACTCACTGATTTTAGCCCAAAAACTTTAGTTTAGAATGTTTTGGAGACCAGTGGGGAAAGTAGTCCCAAGTGGTGTGATCAGGTTGATTTCTGGAGATTAGAGGTGAAAGGTCAGGTTTCCGTCTGTTTGTGGCCACATAAAGTTTAAAGAGCTGTATTTAAAATGGTAGAATCTGGCTTGTGAACAATTCAGGAGGTGGGCTATCCTGTCAAGGTCAGTTGTCATGAACTTTTTATCCCAGAGGTGAGATTTTGACACCTTTTTGGGGGGTTATTTTCTTAATGTATAGAATTCCGCAGTAGAACGTATTATTTGGTATTGCATGCCCAACAGGAAATAGCAGACATGGGTCTTCAAATATCCATTATCACTCGTAGAGTCTTACTGCACAATGTAAAAAAGTAGAAAATTTGGTTCTTCAATTAGCTGATAGAACTTAATACAGATATGACATCTTTTCTTACAGCAGTGACTGATCTTCATGGGGCATCAAAGTCACCCATTCTAGGCACGAGGGAGTACCCCCAGATTTCTATCTGGGACTTTGGAGGTCAGGAGATTTTCTACAGTACTCAGCAGGTCTTCTACACACACCGGGCAATCTACGGCATGACCTTGGACCTCACCAAACCTCTGGACGACACCGTGAAGACAGATTCTGATAGTGGTCCTCCTTCTTACTGTTACAAAGAAAAGGGTACGTGACGTAAAGTCGTAAGGTCAAATATTGTTGTTGATAATATTTTTTTATGTGAACGTGGCCTAAACATAATTTTCAAGCTGACGTATGTTTGAAAATGTCCAATCTAAATACCAAACACCATTTGAAGGAATGCAAGATCAGTAGCAAAAGGGCATCCATTACTGAATGTTGTGCAATCATGTACTAAGTACCATTTAATTTAGCTCTTAACGACAACTCCTTGGATTTAGAAGCTATTATTATTTCATAGTAATTACTTCCAATTACTAATAAGTAACTTCCAACTTTCTATTTGGTCATGTAAGGCATTACTTGAAAGAATCGTTTCAGACACAAATTCTAGTTTTATTCTCTTTTTCCTTTGCTTCTTTTGCACTCATATATACAGACTACATCGACTATCATCTGGAGTCCATACGGATGCACACAAGACCGACAAAGGACACTGAACCTCCTGTACTCTTCCTTTTCACACACAAGGACAAAGTCAATGAGGTAGGCAGCCTAATTCCACTATCTACATTGTATAAGCCTGAGGCTCTCAAATGCTTATTTCTCGACATCAATGAGTTGTTTTCTTTGGGATGAAATAACCTTCATATGGATAAATGGAATGTTCAGATGTGCTCAGGGGGACCACACAAATAATTATAACCGTGCTACTTCGCTTGTGATGTCACTATAACATCTCAGTCACATGATGTCAGAAGTCGTGAATTTGGGCATCTGATTGAATGAGCTCTTGTCCAAATACCCACCTTTAGTCAATGGAAGGATAATACTCTCTCAAGTTTAACTGGGTTAAGGAACTGTACGTGTTTGTTGTGACTCTTTTTCAGAAGGAAGAGCATGACTTTCATGACAAGACTAGAGCCCATCTAAAAGGCAAAGTAATTGACAAGCAAGTTATTGGCAGGTACTTTTCAGTGGACAACACAAAACGGAATCCAGAGGATCCAAACGTGACAGAATTGAGGAAGTTCATTCTAGAACTTGCCAGAAAGCAGAGCTACATGGGAGAGAAGATCCCTACCAAGTGGCTGGATGTAAAGTCAAAGCTGCAGGACATGCACAAGGAAGGGAAGAGATTCTGCACCCTGGAGGATGTGATTAAAGCAGTTGGCAGTCCTCCCAAAGATACTGCACCAGAAGAGAACGCAATCAGCATCCTGACCTTCTGGCACCTCTGTGGAGACATCATCTACTTCCCAGTCGAGAATCTCCGCAACCTCGTGATTCTGGATCCGCAGTGGTTTGTGGATGTCTGCAAAACCATCATCACAATCCCAGAATACCAGGATCAGCATCGTGGAGACAGAGATGACTGGGACTGGCTAAGAGAGACCGGAGAGTTAAGGGATCGCTTGATAGAGAGTGTGTGGAGAAACAGGGAGGATGTCCTTCAGTACAATCTGATCGGCCTTAAACAAGAGCTGCTGGACATGATGGAGAAGTTTGATCTGGTTCTGCGGTGCCACGGGCGTAGCGATGATGAGAGTGGCCCCAAGTATGTTGTTGCTGAAGAAGCGACATACTTTGTTCCCGCATTGCTCACAACAGTAACTGATGAAAGGAAGCTTTACCCAAGTGGTACAACACGTAGCCAGCCCATCTTCATCGTGTTCGACGGCAAGTTCTGCCCAGTTGGCCTGTACCATCGCATGGTCGTCAGCAGCATGCGACGGTACTTCAACATCAAGCCACAGCTAGCATACGCGTCATGCGCAAGGTTTATCACAGGCAACCTGAGGCAAACTTTCCTCATCACCAAAGCGGCATCCTACCTGAAGGTTGAATTGGTGTCTTCAGTCCAGGATGAAGCAGACCGCTTCAGCCATGGCCCTAGTGTTAGGGAAGGTCTGGACAAAGATCTCAGACAGATAGTCGACAAGTGGGCACCAGGTATCCGGTATCGGTGGTGCCTCAGGTGCAGCTGTGCTGACCACAAAGAAAAAGGAGATGTCGACCGATTCCTTCCTATAGCTTCTGCAGACGAGGCTGCTGAATACTTTAAGAGTGGCAAGGTGGTTTGTCAGGCCTACGCACCCGCAACTACCACGGTTCAAGATGTCGGTCTTGCCCACTGGTTTCAAAACATGTAAGTATATATATATATATCATATGTCATCTCATCACTGCAATATACTCTTCAAGTGTAGATAGCAGATTCTGAAGTAGGTGCATCATCAGCAATTATCACTACAGGAACTCTTTGCAGAGATTATCAACACAGAATGATGGTTTTTGAAAATCAAACTATAACCTGGTACTGCATTATAATCTAATCATTCCAAATGTTTTGTTGCCCCAGGTTTCTGAAAACAAATGACACTCAGTCACCAGCCAGGCAGGGGACTCTGCCATCAGGTAAGATTGTTTGCCGATTTTCATTTTGCTATGCTCTTCAATTTCTACAAGGCTTTTTAATTTATTTGTGAGATGACAGCATTTCTCCACAATTGCAATGATGATAATAAGAAATGATAAAACGAGGAAGTTTAAGTATCGGGTGAAATCAAACTTATTACACATCAATCATGCTTTATTGATGTTGTGTTTTTTTGCAGAGCTTCATTCTAAGTTGAAAATAACTTATCAAATACATTAGCTGTCTTTCAGCAAAATGTAAACCTGATCATGTGAATCTCTTTGAATCTGAATTTCATGGCTAAATATTTTATGGCGATAGAAAGACATTATGAGAATAGTTGACAAAGAATTTAGATTAATCTACATTTTCAAGAGCTCAATCAAGTGACATTAGAATTGGCTGCTGATAAGCTAGTTGGTTCAAAGTAGGTTTTAGTCAGGAAAGCCAAGTGAATTCAATTATTCTATTTATCATTAGTTGTGTTAATGAGAATCAAAGTAAATGATCGGTGATGTTTGTTTCTTTGTACTTTGCAGTAAGTGTCCGAAAGTACTTCTTTTTCATAAAAAAAGAGGTCAGCTCAGATTGGAAGGACTTGGCCTTCCATCTTGGATTCAAGAAAGCAGACACTGACAACATTTACAGTAAAATCACAAACCCAGATGACAAGTCCCGCTGTATGGACCTGTTGGAGGAATGGCTGAAGCGTAATGGAGACAGAGGCACCATTGAGGTCCTGATGGAGGCTCTGTCTCTGGCAAACTTACAGAGTGTTGTGGACGGTCTGAAGGCTGAATATCCTGAAAGTAAGACAGTGTACTAAATAGGACTTTTCCTAATTCCTGAATCATCATTCAATGCCATTGAAAAGGCTTACTAATAAGAAGAATGGTCAATATTCAGTAATTGTCCCATGTACATGACAAATTGAATCTTGAACTAAGTTGAAGTTTGAAATGTGTTGAAAACTTTACCAAGTTTTACTTCCAATCAGCTTAATCAGGCCTAGCTGGCATGTGTGGTCCACAATGATATTACAGTGACAGCAATGAACAACATAATAGACATATAATAATCTAGTTTAACTTAATACTTAGTTTGACAGTCAACAAACATTTGTCAGCTAATGTGCATTTGTACATTAGTCACAGGTGATCCACAGCTGCCCAAGGCTTTGCAGAAGGAACAGGTGATGCCCCCACTGATCACTTTCAGACAAACTGATGTGAGACCAAAAATTAGGACAGCAACAAGCATCCACAAGAAAGGTATTAGTTACTATAATAATCGAATTACAAAACTTCAACCCATGGAAAAATGTCTGAACTATCATCCATATAATCTGGAGTGGTTTTAACCATTTTTTGTAATCCTGAGTTTGTTGTACATAATTCTGTGAAGAGAAGTCAATTTCTTTTAAAAAAGAGTTAAAATCCCCCAGCAAATATGATCTCTTTATACACTAAATCGCCATTGGTCTGAAAATTGTAAAACATACAGTCATACATCTTTATACAGTTAGTAAATAAAACAAATCAAGTGTTATATATGTATTATGCCCTGCATCTGGGGCAGTTTAAGAGTTCATGCTTTGCCAGTGTAGATAAAGAAGTTTCATTGTGACGGACAAGTCAGTGATCAGGTGTTTGAATATTTTACATGGAATATTGAACAAAACAGGTCGGGGGGGATCAGGCACATGATATGTGTGATCAAGAGAAATCAAGATAATAATAAAATTATAGGCACACAAATGTTGAAATTTAGACACACTGTGCTCAAGATTGTTTTCGAGAATCATAATAGTAACTGTTAGTAGTGTTACCAAGTTTACCAAGTTAATCCGACATTATGGTTTTTTTTTGGTTAAATCAATAATCAACCTTAAATACTCATGCAATGATGTGGATTGCCATTGATTCTAAAAGTAATTTTTAGAATATAATTAAACCCAATATTATACTGACACAATCTTAACTAAAATGGTCCATTTCTTCCTGTCATAGGTAAGAAACATCAAGACCGTGAACAAGTGGATAAAGTTGTACCAAAGTACAAAGCTTCAGTCAAAGCAGACATCTCAGGATCCAGGAACCCAGCCAGGGGAAGGAAAGGTGAACAGATGAGAATTTTACCGTTGATCAGCTCCAGACCTCGAGAGAAAGAGCAGAAAATGATCTCAAAGCCCAGGTTACTCACAAATAAGGACAGGAAATTTAAATTCCCACCACTGCCCCTGGCCACCCAGCTATTTTCTGGTTCCTTTCCTACTACCAGCCGTGTAGTACAGGAGCCAGTAGGTCGCGTGTCCTTCCAACCCTCCAGCCAGTCTCAGTTCTCATCAGGTTTGTTATCAGAGTTAGTTAGGTTCACTATTGAGGTGCAGGAACCAGCAGTAGAGAGTCTTCCCTGCTTTGTCAAAGTCACAGCCACCAATGCAGATCTAACAGGTGGGAAAGTTGCACCACAGATAGAAGTGACCTCCCCCCAGGGTAAAACCCTCCTGATACGAACAACAGCACACACTAGCCCCCCACTAGCTTCAGGGAAGGGACAAACCAGAAGAGTTAGCAGGGTCTGGGGTGCAGAGTGGAGACCTCAGCAGTCAGGCAAACACACACTGGGGGTCTGTATGGGGGTTATGAAGGATCTTTGTTCTCTCATTGTAGATGTGAGCAGTAACAACCCTAAAATGAGGCTTGGGAAGAAAGGCAGTCAGCAGGGGCAGTTTCGCCATCCAACAGATGTAGCAGTCAGTGGGGACAGACTGTATGTGGCTGATGCTGCCAATGATCGTGTTCAGGTGTTTGATATGAGTGGAAAGTTTTGTCACTCATTTCCTACTGCCAGGCCTCATGGACTTGCAGTTCAGACTGATGGCACAATAGTGGTGAAGTCTGAGAAGGAAGTGAAGAAATTTTCCGCATCAGGAAAACTGCTGCACAAATTTCCTCTGGGTGAATATTGCATATTACCCTATGGGCTGGCAGTACAGAGGGATGGGAGGGTGGTTGTAGCTGATCCCGACAACCACAGCATCTTCCTGCTTGAGGCAGATGGGACACTGGTGAAACAGGTGGGATTGCAGAGGAAGGGGCAGTTTGATAAGCCATTATTTGTCTGTGTGGATAAGGAAGACAACATTATTGTGGCAGATGCTAAAAACCACTGTGTTCAGGTGTTTTACAAGAACTTGACCTATAAACATAAGTTTGGTCAGAAGGGCAGACAGCCACAGGACATGAGGTGCCCTACAGGGGTGTCAGCTGACAGCAGGGGGAACATAGTTCTGGCAAACTATGGGGGTACAACTGGTGGTGTTAGACACAGTAAGAAGCTTCAGGTGTTCCGCCCAGACGGCACCTGGGTGTCCACCATTAGCAGTGATGGGGACGAACTGAAGCGTCCCTGCGGGGTGGCTGTGACAGAGGATGGACATGTGTTTGTAGCTGATTTTAAGGACCACTGTATCAGGAAGTACAGATACATGTAACAGTGCAGAATGTTCCAGGTACAGGAACTGTGAGCACCTCACAAGCTTAGTATGGTCCACTTTGGAACAAGCATTAGACAAAGTACAGTCCCAGTTAAGTTTGTGATGTCAGGGGTCTCCCCAGAAATTCTTAGGGGACAGGTGCTCCCTAATCGGTTGATGAAAAATCAGGGAATTTAAAAAAAAATCCTAAATTTGAACATTTTGGGATCGACCGGGAGAGATGCTAGGATTTGGGGAGAGGAGGAGCACCCTTGCTTCATTGCTTGGGGAGATCCCTGGATGTTATCATAATGGTTCGGTCAGGAACTTATGGTTTAACCTACTACCTGTCAGTACAAGTAACATTTTGTCCAGGATACAAGAGCAATAATGTCAGAATTGGGACATGTCTGGTCTCAGTAGATTTGTGCTATTTGCATAAGATGGAACTTAGTAGATGCATTGATTTTCAATTTACATCACTTTTGTGATTGGACTTATTACAAGTCTAAATAGGATCTTTCTTCACTACCATATATCATGTCTTCTAATTTTTTTTTTTGTAAAGTGTACTACTTTCCCTACCATTGCTTTGTACATGGATAAAAAAGGAGGGGATCAATTTATCTACATGACTTACTTTTGTGTGTGCGTGTATTTGTGTGTGTGTGTGTGTATGTGTGTGCATGTATGTGTGTGTGTGTGTGTGTGTGAGTGCAGATTTCAGTGTATGTGTGTGTGGTGTGTGCCTGTGTGTTTGTATGTGCAATGGGCCTATCACATTATTACGTCACAGTTGTACCTGTTCTAAAAAACATTCTAGAACGGTCAGTTAAAGAATAAAGATCATTACCAAGTTTTCAAAGTCAGGTTTGTTTGATTTTTGCTGGGTCTAGTTTTTTGGACACAGCATTACATGCCGTAATGGGTGATTTAATGTATAAAGGCCTTATATTAAGGCTAATGCTACACAAACACACACCGTGCTACGTACCCCTGTGCAATATAAACATTGATTGACCGGCATTCATTGCGGTAAACAAACTGTGACGTAATAATGGTATAGGTCCTTTGTGTGTGTCTGTGTGTCTGTGCATTGTTGCATGTGTGTGTACAAAAATATATGTGCATGTGTGTGTATGTGCATGTGTGTGTGTGCCCGTGTGTGTGTGTGTGTCTGTGTGTGTGTGTGTGTGTGTGTGTGTTGTTGTGTGTGTGTAGTC
>NW_017802569.1:961298-990298 GCF_001625305.1 Branchiostoma belcheri
TGTCGTCGTGTGTGTGTGTGTGTCGTGTGTGTGTGTGTGTGTGTGTGTGTGTGTGTGTGTGTGTGTGTGTTTGTGTATGTGTATGGACCCTGTCTGGATGGCAAATGGATACTGTGTGGCCAATTTGATACTGTCTTTTGCCACCCTAGGATCTGCTTGGAGATTAGCTAAAAAGTATTTCAAGCCCTGTGCTGTCTACTACCTTCAATGACGTTAGAAGCACTGAAATTGTGTCCACTTCTAATGCTGAATCCTGTCCCAAGCCATATACATGTACAGGACTATGAGAGCCATGATGATAACAATCATTTATGGTTTCTGCATGATATCTGTGATGGTGTCACTTATTGATGCACCTCGTTATAAAATAAAATGAAAATAAAGCGAAATTCTAAACTACTGACTTTTGCCTTGCTTGATTTCCCTGTTCTGTACAAAGGGTTAGAAGACAATAGAGCAGAGCACCCCATTCTCTAGAATAGGAAAAAACTGCTGTAGATCTGACAAGTCTGGATATACACAGCTGAAAACTTTATTATTGGGCCCATTTCCTTCGGAAACTTGTAGGCTCTATAATAATGATGATGAAAAAGACAGGGAATTCAAGAATATCTTGTAGTGAGTAAATGTTAGAGTCAAAAGGTTTCATGACACTTAATAAGTTATGGAGAATGAAAAACACTGGTGTAACATCTACTCACATAATGCTGCAAGGTCACATATCATTTTGCAAAGCTGAAAAATATGTCTAAACAGACCCCCCATACAGGAGGAATGACAGAGATAGAGATATAGTTGTAATGTAAAGGGAAGGTATATTCAGCACCAAGGACAGCTACCATGCTGCAAAATGTAGCTACACAGGTCCCATATGCAACATCTGTGTTATGACACACATTATAACAGAGATACACATACTATTTCGTAAAGAGAAGGCAGTCAGCACCAAGGACAGGGCGCATAGACCCACCACCTCCTGAAAGCCGCCTGAACTGATCTCCAAGCCACTATTTCTGTATAATAACACACATTATAACAGAGATAGAGGTACTATAATGTAAAGGGAAGGCAGTCAGCACCAAGGACAGGTCTCATATACCCACTATCCTGAAAAAAAACTTTCTAAATGGATACCTAATACAAAATCTAGTATGTATGATAACACACATCATGACAGAGATACTACAATATGTGTAAAATGTATAATGTGAAGGGAAGGCAGTCAGCACCAAGGACAGGTCACATATACCTGCCACCCTGACAAAATGTGTCTAAACAGATCCCCAATACAAAATCTAGTATGTATGATAACACACATATTACAACAGAGATAGAGATACTGACATGTATAATGTAAAGGGAAGGCAGTCAGCACTAAGGACAGGTCACACATACCAGCCACCCCCTAAAACTGTCTAAACTGATATTCAATCCATTGAATCCAACATCTCTGCATTATAACACACACAGCTGGATTCCTGGGCCGTAAGGAACGACATGCTCCTTAATGGAAAGAAGAGCCAGCTGTTGCTGATCTGTTCCAGCCGTGGTGTACCAACTATGCCACCGCTCACTCTTGGAGGTGACCTTGTCCCAGTTACGACTGTCGCTAAAGGCCTCGGTTTCACCTTTGACAGCAAGCTGTCCTGGGAGGAACATGTCAGGGCTTCAGTAGCAAAGGCTTCAAGCAGGCTTCATTTCCTGCGATTGTTAACCAAGCAGGGAATGAGTGTGGACGATCTTATACAAGTATACTTATCACTCATCCGCCCCGTACTGGAATATGGCCACGTTTTACTCGTCGGTTGCAACGTACATGTAGCTCTAGCAAACAGCATGGAACGAGTCCAACGTCGCGCACTTCGTATCATCTCTTGCGGAGGGAGACGCGACGTACCAGCTCTACCCTCTCTAAAGGAAAGGAGAGAGTCTGCGGCCGTGTCCCTGTTCAGGTCAATGCTAAATCCCGAACACCCACTACACGACCTGGTGCCCCTCCAGAGAGCAACTGCTACCGGCAGGATCCTAAGGAACAGCCAGGCCATGAGTTCTCCCAGGGCCAGGACAAAGCGGCTCCAGCAGTCCTTTCTCCACAGGGCCATAGCCCTATACAACAAAGAACTGACGTATCACTAGTTTTATTTTTCCTGAACCTCATCTGTATATAGTTTTTTGCTTGGTACAAATTCTTTATGTATTATAGCTACTAGTGTATATGAGGGTGTGTATATAGTGTTTGTTTTGCCTATTGTAACTTTTATTTTCTGTACGCAAACTCTTTCAATTCCGGGATTCTCATCCCTGCTGCAAGGTTTGCTTTTGGTGTTGAAATAAACTATCTAAATCTAATTAAATTAAAATAACAGAGACAGAGATACTATTATGTAAAGGGAAGGCAGTCAGCACCAAGGATAAATCTCATATTCCCCCCACCCTGACAAAACAGATACCTAATACAAAATCTAGTTATATAATAACACACATCTAATGACAGAGCCAGAGATACTAAAATGTATAATGTAAAGGAAGGCAGTCAGCACTAAGGACAGTTCACATGGTGGGTAAATGTAAATGGAGGTTATTTTTGTAGAGGGAAGAAAGTTCCTTCCACTGACTGGTCAAACTTCATGGTACAATCAGTAACAAGTTGAGAAATCAGGCTTAAAATCACTCTTAGTCTTACTAGATTTTCCAGATTCCTTCATTTGCTAACATAAATGTTGCTACCATGTAACATAACAACTGACATTGTTTACCTTCTCCCTGCTGCCTAACTCTGTAACCAATAGAGAATCCGTAGCTACTTCAGTGTGCTAAAGGTTAACCTTCTCCCTACTGCCTAATTCAGTAACCAATAGTGAATTGGTAGCCAAATGACTACTTCAGTGTGCTTAAGGTTAACGGTGCACACCCCAGTTCTTCCGCGACAGGGGTCCGCGATAGTCCGTTGTAAAAAAGTGCCGAAAGGGTTTTGAGGGTCCAAGTTTGAGGTGACATTTCTTATAAACTGCCACAAAGTATCATTAAACATTAACATGGCTGAAGAGTGTAAGAAATGGTGATTTTGGGGTGAAAATTTCTTTTGGCTCTGAACCTTACTTCCGGGTATCCTTGCGCGCCAAGTGTAATCCGCCCGTTTGACCTAGATTTCGCTCTGCGGCTTCGTAGGGGTGGATTTGCAACCCCTCGCGCCGTGGACTGTTAAGAAAATTACAGTACTAGAATTTTCTTTATAATTTACTCGGGTATAGTCAAGGCTTGGGTCTTTCTGCCAGCATCAGTCATTTCTGCCGGAAAGTTTTTTTTTGTGGGATTATCCTACGCAAAATTTCGCAATTTTGGGCATTAATTTTGGAGTGAAAATAATGTTTTTCCGTTGATTTTACCAAACTTAAAAAGGTTGAAGAAACCAAACTCTTGTAGCTGAAGAGATATCCTTTCGTCCCATATACAGTTATTCTCTTTCCAAATTATTCCACGCCAGAGACGGTCGCTAGATTTGAGGGTGTGCAGCTTCGAATAGAGGCACCAAATAAACTGGGGTGTGCCCCCTTAACCTTCTCCCTGCTGCCTAACCCTGTAACCTATAGAGAATTGGTAGCCAAATGGCTACTTCAGTGTGCTAAAGGTTAACCTTCTCCCTACTGCCTAATTCAGTAACCAATAGAGAATTGGTAGCCAAATGACTACTTCAGTGTGCTAAAGGTTAACCTTCTCCCTGCTGCCTAACCCTGTAACCTATAGAGAATTGGTAGCCAAATGACTACTTCAGTGTGCTAAAGGTTAACCTTCTCCCTGCTGCCTAACCCTGTAACCTATAGAGAATCGGTAGCCAAATGGCTACTTCAGTGTGCTAAAGGTTAACCTTCTCCCTGCTGCCTAACCCTGTAACCTATAGAGAATCGGTAGCCAAATAGCTACTTCAGTGTGCTAAAGGTTAACCTTCTCCCTGCTGCCTAACCCTGTAACCTATAGAGAATTGGTAGCCAAATGCTACTTCAGTGTGCCAATAACAACAGTAAATAATAATAACAAGTAAAATCTAAGATTTTATACAATGTACCTCCAGGCTTTTTGTAGAAGTGGCACTGGTAACATAACTTTAAGTTACAAATATTAGTCAAGTCCACTACACATGCACTTCTTGAATACTCAGTTTAGCATATACAAGAATAAAAGACTAGTTGGCTAAGATACCAAGTTCTGTTGCTTTAATTCTTATGTTGATGGTCTTTATTTTGTAAATTTAGGCATCTTGTTTGCTCTGCTTGTCTCGTTTTTTTGTGCTCTTGCATTTTATTTTATACTGCAATTTAATTACATAATATATGTTTAACCTGCTGTTTTCCAAATCTGTGCTTACTTCATCTGTTGTGTTACAAAACTGTGTGCCAAATGACTGTAAAATTAATTTGAAGTTGCACTGCAGTACCAAAGAAAGCTGCTAGGGGCTCAAAATCCTATGAAGGGCAATATACCTCAACAATCACAAGATTGTACAAACTTCATAATTAAACAAGGAGAAGTCGTAGACATCGTCCCTCCATGAAATAGCTTGTTATTTTGTAATCTTTTGGTGTATTTTAATAGAGATATTATGAGTCAAACTTTGTTTTTATCAGCAGAATGATCATTCATGTCAAGATGGCCGCCATGTACGGACGCCTGTCACAGGAGCTCCGTAGCTGAAATGTTTTAGAGCTAGTTACAACTGCCTTATGCACATAATCGATAATATCTAGAGAAATCTGAGTACCAGAAACATCATAGACTTAGACTATACCAGAGGAATCGCCAAGGAACCACCCAGATGGCTGGAAACAGGAACACCAGAGCGTCGACCCGGTTAAAAACAACGAAATGGTGGAACGTCCCAGCGTCGAAGTTGACGGCCGACGAAACCCTACACACGGACTATGATGACTGCGCGAAAACCAGCCCTTGTGACACAAAGTTTGCTACGACAACCGACAGAATCCCAATCTGGATCGATGTTTGCAAAATGCGCTACAACGAGGAGTATGGCAAACAAAACGGCCAAAAAGTGGAGTGGAAACAGACGAACTCTGCAGAGGTCCTAGCCATCTCGGAGCGGAAAACAACAAACGGAAAAGACGAAGACGTATGTGTACTTTCAATTCACTTTTGGAAACACGGTACTATCATGATCCAGGGAACATCTTTCCTGTGGTGGTCTGAAAAAATCTTCCCTGATCTAAAGAAAAAAGTGGACGAAACTTTGAAAATAAGCAGACAAAATGGCGACCCAAGCCAAGGTGACGCTGCCGGAAACGAAGCTACCAACACCGGAAGTTCCTCTACCGCCATACCTCAAGGCCTTGATCAAGGTAAGCAGTATACTGAGCACGATGCCGTATCTATGACTAGTAACAACTCGGAGGAAACACCGATCAAACTCCCCGTTCGCACACCACAGAACAAGAGTAGATTCAGGAAAGTTGTTCAGAACCTGATCAGCCCTTTTAGCAGATCCCAAACAGAGCTGACGCCAAACACAGACAAGACCCCTGGCGTGGAAGTACACAACTCGCCCTTCACCGAACACATCTCCAAGGATATCCAGGAACACTACACTGATCTCGTGGACCTGGTAAACACCCTACAAACGGACATGAACACTTTGAAGAAGGAACAGACCCAACAAAAATGTGACTTTGAGAAAGAATTGAAAGTTCTCACCTCGTATTCACGCACACTGAAAAGCCAGTTGGACGAAGAAAAGAAGAAACAGTACAATGAAAGGAAGAATGCCGAAAGCCAGCACAATGAAGAAATGGCCACCCTCACAGCTAGGTGCGAATCTCTTCAATCTCTGGCGGAAACTCAACAACAGCAGATTTCAGAGCTACAAAGGGAAGTAAGTTCTCTCAACATCTCTCTCGCGCTTGCAAAGGCAAGATCGTCGACAGAGTCCTCCCCCTGCGATAACCATCCGGGTACAGTACAGGATTCCAACTCTGGGAACAATAGCAACAAAACTGTCACCACCGACACCACAGAAGCGAATGCAGACACACAGTATGCAAATGACAAGACAGAAAAAGTTGAGACACATCCTGACGTTGAAGGGACACAACCAGTTCGCCAACATGACGAACAACCGGCTCAAGTAGAGTACTCGAGGGAGATTAGGATTTACACAGACTCTATCTGGAAGCAGTCAACACAGCTCGGATGTTCCCCCGCCGCTCCACCAGCAAGGTCAAAGCCTCTACTATAAGCAATGCAACCCAACAACTAAAGCAAGTAAATGATCCAGGAACAGTCTACGCCATCTTCCACGTAGGGTCAAATGACTTGGATAACAGCCAGCATGAAGACTCCTCCGTCGAAGACTGTTTGAAGAACACAGAAGAACTGGTTTCACACGCCAAGGCCTCATTCCCTAATGCCACGATCGTGCTATCACAGGTACTGCCGCGCGGTCATGACCTCCACTCCAACCTAAACAAAAACATCAAGAACTATAACCAATCAGTTCTACAGCTGACCAGAGATGACGACAAAATCATCTATGTTCGCCACAAGAAACTGTCTACAAGTAGACATCTCTACAAGCACGACGGCACTCACCTGGATGACGTTACAGGGACAAGCCTTCTGGTTGCAGATGTAAAACAAACCCTTCGTACTGCAGACGTGAAACAACCCCCCAGTACTGCAGAGGGCACATCCCGAGACAACAACCAAAGACCACAAGAACAGGCTCGACAAGGTCAACGACAGACAACACAAGCAAGGCCTCAAGACACCTACCAACCCCAGTACCGCGCCCAGGATAAAGCCCAGCGAACACGCCGAGAGGAGCATCGCTACAGACCAGAAGACTGGCGTCGTCGGCCCAGCGGGTACCAGCCCCAACCACAGATGCCGGAACAGAAGATCATCAACTTGGCCTACAAACTGTCTGAATTACTGTCTAACTTTTAAAATACATGCGGACAATCCAGTACAAGATGACAGCTAAAACTGTGGACAAGTAAAACACATGCGGACAAGTAAAAACACATGCGGACTACATGTAATACAATACATGCGGACAAGTAAGACATCATACTCACAGGGAAGTGACTTTTATACTTGTTTTATTGATAAAATTTTACATACGAAAACATGAAGTCAAAATGTAGATGCGACATTACAACAAGGTACTCTCTTAAAACTGTATTATATGCCATAACTGTATATATGTTAAGGCAACGTATGTAACGGTTCTTTACATTTTTGTTTTTCTAGTCTTTTGCATGACTGATGAAGCGGCCTTACGCCTTACTAGTTGGAACGTCCAAGGTAGTCTTAGCAAGAAATGCGTAGAAGTAGATTTTGTAGAGAGTATACGTAAGTATGACATAGTATGTATTCAGGAAACTTGGTTAAAACCAAACGACACTTTTCATGTGGAAGGGTATCACTACTTCCGAAGTGATCGGAAACTTAGAAAACGATCAAAAAGAAGTTCAGGCGGTGTTGCCCTTTTGTTCAAACAAAACTTAGCTAAGGGAATTTCCAAATTAACTAGTAATAACACGGACATTATCTGGTGCAAATTAGACAGGAATTTCTTTGGTTTTAAAGAAGACATAATTCTTGGTTGTTTATATCTGCCTCCCGAAAGCTCACCTATATTCTTAACTAAAAGGAATACGATATTTGAAGATCTAATGGAAGATTTGTCAAAATTCGGCAACATGGGACACATTATGCTTCTCGGTGATCTAAATGCCAGAACTGCCAACATACAGGAACATCTTTTCGATGACTATGACGAAAGCGGTCCAGAGATTTGTTTAAAACCTAGGCTAAACACAGACAACACAAGTAATAGATATGGTAAAGAGTTGATTGAAATATGCTCGGCAGCCGACATGGTTATTTTAAATGGAAGAACCATTGGCGATCTCCCGGGGAAAATTACATGTATAAAATACAATGGCACAAGCACCGTAGATTATTGTATAGCTAGTCTCCCCCTTTTTCCCTCAATCCAATATTTTAAAGTCCATAATCTATCCTGGATGTCAGATCATTCTCAAATTTCAGTATCAATTAAAACTAACCGTTCGGATTTTCGATATACAACAGAGGAAAAACTCTCCCCCTACCCGAAAAAATACATCTGGGATGACACTTCATATGAAAAATTCCAAGAAACCCTGCAAGTACCCCATATACAAGACAAAATTCAACAATTCCTGCTGAAACAATATATGCATAATCAACCCGAAAAGGCTGTAGAAGATTTCAACTCTATCATAAAAACATCAGCTGACATATCTCTAAAATCAATTCGCATCAATAGACGCAAAAAGAAACCTCAGAACAAACCTTGGTACGACCAACAGTGTCGGGACTTGAAATCTAGAATTAGGGTCCTTTCCGCCGAGGTAAGAAAATACCCCTGGCGTCAGGACATAAGACAATCCTACATATGTAAAGTAAAAGAATATAAGAAACTAATAAAAAAGACTAAGAAATATTATTGCCAACGACAGATGGCACATTTAGCCAAACTATCTAAGGTAGAGCCGAAATCCTTCTGGAGGGAGATCAATAAGCTGAGACACCAGGAAAATGGGAATAGGAACGATACAGGGAACACGATAACCTCGGCAGAATGGCTGGACCATTTTAAGACTCTAAATAGTAACATAACTACCAACCATAAGGAAAGAGAAAACGCAGACAACATCATTAAAAATCTTGAATGTGAAACAGAAAAGCCCCTAGATTTTGAAATCACAGAAGGAGAAATACAAGAAGGTTTGCGTAACCTCAAATGTAGGAAGACATGCGGCTCAGATTCTATTATCAATGAAATGATGAAATATAGTGCTCCGCAACTCATACTACCATTAAAAAAACTGTTCAACTTGGTACTAAACTCTGGAAAATTTCCCCAACAATGGAGCCAAAGCATTCTTGTCCCTATCTTTAAAAGCGGCAACCCCTCAAACCCAACCAATTACAGAGGGATAGCTATATCCAGCTGTGTTGGAAAATTGTTTACGTATATATTAAACAAACGGCTTCAAATTTTTCTCGAAAATAATAATGTATTGTCACCTTACCAATCTGGGTTTAGGGCCGACTTCAGAACAAGTGATAATATTTTCGTACTAAAAACCCTTATAGATCAACAAATTTCCACACCCGGAGGTAAATTATATACATGTTTCGTAGATTTTAGGAAGGCCTTTGATTCCGTATGGAGAAATGGGTTGTTTTACAAATTACTATCAACAGGTGTTGGGGGGAACTTCTTCAAAACCATACAGTCAATGTACTCAAATGTAGAATATTGTGTCAAAATGTCAAATGGTCTCTCGCCCTACTTTCAATCAACCTGTGGTGTACGTCAAGGTTGTAGCTTAAGTCCTCTGTTGTTTAACTTATATATAAAATAATAATAATGACTTTACAGCTCTACTTAACACGCCATCATGCGACCCCATCTTTCTAAAAGACACCGCTATTAACAGTTTATTATGGGCGGATGATCTTGTACTTGTATCCAAATCTGAAGCTGGACTCAAAGAATGCCTGCGAATACTCGACCAATTCTGTTCCTTGTGGAAGTTATCAATAAACAAAGACAAAACCAAAGTTATGATATTTACAAAACACGGGCGGATTAACAAAAACCAACACCAACCATATAAAACACAGGGCCAAAACATAGAAATTACTAACCACTATACATATCTAGGAATAGATGTAACCCCGTCAGGTTCATTTAATAGAGCTATAAAACAACTAAGATTGAAAGCTTTAAGGGCTTCATTCAAATTAAAATCACTCTTATCATCAAACTCCAACTCCTCCATCCCACTTGCCCTCGACCTGTTTAACACTTTAGTAAAACCAATTTTGTTGTACTGTAGTGAAGTCCTAGGAACAAATTCACAATGTAGAGACTTGATCCTGAAAGGAATAGAAGAATGTCCCAACGAAAATGTCAGAGAAAAAGTAACTAACATTCTTGGTCCAATTTTGGCACCAGATGTCGCCATCCTTAGAACTTCCCGCATAGGGAAGAAACTTGACCCTTTATCTCCTCGCCCCGTTCTCGTTCGTTTTAAAAGATATAGTGACAAACTTAATTTGATATACCACTCAGAAATATTAGAAAACATTACATTAGAACAACCAACGATATGTTATGAAATTCCTGACCTAGAGTATGTTCTGTTAAATTTCTACAAAATACTTCTCCATGTTCCAAAGAGCTCTGTCAATTCCGCTGTAAGGGGGGAGCTAGGAACCTTACCACTGTACATTGATGCTCAGACACAAATGATCAAATACTGGCTTAGGCTAACCAATTTATCTAATGACAGAATTGTAAAGAAGGCATATGATGCTGCTGTCGAACTAGACCATGACTGGACAGTCCACATACAGGACTTACTGTGCAGACACGGCTTCCAAAATGTCTGGCTGAACCCAAGGGTTAATGCCAACCAGTTTGGAAGCTTATTCAAGCAACGTTTACAGGATACATTTCTAGTTGGCTGGTGGCAGGAAATAAGAAAATTCAATAAACTTCATACTTATTCTAAAATTAAAAAACACTTCGGCTTGGAAAAGTATCTATCATCAATTCAAAACGAATCTTTTACGACAAGCATAACTAAAATGAGGATAAGTTCACATGGCCTGGAAATCGAAAAGGGCCGTCATTATAACACACCAGCCGATCAGAGATTGTGTCCGACATGCAAGGAGGGTATTGAAGACGAATTCCACTTTATGATGTCAAATCCAACATATGAAGAAAACAGACAAAAATTGATGCAATCCATAGCTTCCAAAACTAATGTTACGCTACCTCACTCAAAATCAGATATTTTTAATACTCTCCTTTCATGTCCTACTCAGATATCAGTGTACGTTGGAAAATTCATATTCGAATCACTACAAAAGCGACACCAGATTGTAAATAGCTGATATATCCCCTGAATTACAGAATGTAATAATACTCTTCCTAAGAAAATACAATAGATTAGCTTTAGTATCATTATGGACTAGCTAGTTAGAATTATATCTTAGTATTAGTTGATGTATGTACCATTGTTGTTTCTTTGCCATACATTGTACCAGCTACAGTTGTTGAGCAATAAAGTTGATTTGATAAAGTTGATTTGATTTAAGAATTTTGTTGTGGCACTTCGTATTGGAAGGGGTTGCCCAAGCTGTCATGTGCAGGCGTTTAGTGTCTTGTTACCATGGTTTGTTTGAGGTCAATGACCTCTCAAGCACAACATATTAACAAACCACTGATGACCCAGTTCCCTGCTGAATGACCGATTAAAGATAAGATATATTTCCTGCAGACATGGTCTAGAGGTAAAAATAGATTGGCCTGACCTGCCAGCTGGAGGTATAAACAAAAACACTCTGTACCAATTTGGGGTCAAACAGACCATCCTATTATGAAATAGGGGTGAAAATGTGAAAATCCTTTTAAATAAGCAATGCAAATCTACGACAACCTGCTAATGCACGCTAAAACGCAAAGACAATCAGCGTCTACCCACATACCAAAAATGATCGCCAACCATCCACCGGGTTCTGAGATCATTCAACGCAAACAATCTGACATTGAGATAGCAATTCCGGTTCAAAGCAAACAGCTAGCGGGCCCAAATTTACATCACTAAACCATTGTAACCACAACTACATGCTACCTTAGCATCGCACACACGGACCATAACGTGCCAACAATAGAATAAAAAAATTAAACTGCAGTACCAAGGTCAATCACCAGGTGCTCAAAGTCAACCTACACAATCTCCAAGGCCCCATCCATCAATCTGCCAAATATCATACAGTTCCTTCTCACCGATCTTCAGATATCAGACCAAACATGAAACGGAGTAAAAACAATACCCCCCATTTACATGGAGGGTAATAATGATCTATCCATAGCCTTGAGATAAATCAAAGGCTACCAAAACAACTTGGATGTACAATGTACTACCCACCTGTAGCCTTTGTGGTCCTTCTTTGCCTGGCTGGAGTGTTTTTTCCTGATGCCTGCACTGCGTTGTTTCTGGTCCTGCACACTCTTGTGTTTTTTAGGGTGCCTGTGACAACCTTGGTGGTAGGATGTTTTGCTTTGGTGCTTCTAACAATATCCAGAAACATCAAAAAACATAATGTTAAGGAATGCAGGCTTAACTTAGGAGATCAACTTTGGGACTTACCCAAACAATATTACACATTGCCTGCACTTCATATGCACAGAATTACCAAGTTCACAATTAAAATGAATAAAACAAATTCAAAATGACCCCAATTACTACAAGGAAGTATAACATCTTTGATTTCTTGTATGATAAGCTGTAATTTACCAGTACCTGGTTGGAGTCTTCTTGACTTTGCCGCCTTTCTTGGTTTCTTCCTTCACCCCTACTTTTACTTTTTTCACCGTCTGGGGAAGGAACGTAAATAATTTTAACCATTTAAGTAAACCAGTTAAGCTCAAGTGGACTCAATGAACAGTTTCTTGTGACAAAGAAGACAGATGTATGTTATGTACAGTAAATGTTTATACAGGTTCATTGTACACATTCAACTAGCCCAAATTCAACAATGTAGTCCACGGCTAATTACATGCCAATTTCAATTCTTAAGAATTATGACCCTTTAAAATTTCCAGTAACATTTTTCAAATACATGCAGGAGGGACTTGTTGGCCAATTGGTGTGACTGTGCTTAGTTCTCTGTTCCAACTATATGTAACTTTTTAATTTGTCAAAAATGTTCTTTTGGGCTTTGTGGATCAAACTACTCGTGCACGGCATTTTACAGAAGAACTGATATACATATTATATGTCTGCTATTTGGTAATTCATCTCATTTCTCTCAACAGCTGGGATTTGAACTCATGACTTGCCTAGTGGCCCGGACACTAAACACTGAACTACTCACACTACACAAATGGTTGCCAACTTACCTCATCCTGATCAACCTTATTTGCAGACTTCCTTTTCTTTACAGAAGCCTCCATCCTCTTGTTGGTCCCTCTACACTTGCCACCTGTTCAAAAAAAGATAAAATGACAAAACCAATAGATTTGGATTGCTAAAGTCGTCCACATCACATTAATTTTATACATATTACGTACTTTTATCACTGTGTGTCCATTTCGTCGTACATGCATTTTTACTATATTTATGGGTTCACCACACCACGAAGTGGTGTGGTGAAACCATATTGTCTTTGCTGATGATTCTCCTCCTTCTTCTCCTCCTGCCATATCTTTAAATGGATTCAGCTTCTTCATTTTAGGGCCTAAGGTCCTGAAATTTGGTATGGAGGTACAATGGGCAAATACCCCTAGGCGTTTTTTACATTTTTGTGATACAGGCTTTTAGAATGTTTTTTTTTTAGTTTTTTGGCTGTGTTATAGCAAATGTATTACTGTGTTAGTGTGCCGTGTTTACCACGTTTGGGCATGAGTCATCACAATGGAATGCAGGGCATCAACCAATAGGCATGCAGCTTTCCTCTATTCTTCTTGCTGATTGGCTGTTGGGATTTAACTTGATTAACACCTGCACAGAGCATTTCCACCTGCACAGAGCATTTCTTGCTGATTGGCTGTTGGGATTTAACTTGATTAACACCTGCACAGAGCCATGCCATACTGACAGTATGTCTGTATTCAAGTGTTTTGGTAGGTATTTCAAGCTTTCCTGCTCCAGCATTGGAATGCGGGGCATGAACGTTCTTTTGTTTTGAAAATCAACAGTTTGCATTATGCAATTAAAAATCCTAACCAATAAAGTAGGGAATAGCTATCAACTGTTGTTTTAGTTGTATGTTACTTCATATTATAGTTATATCAATGTAAATCATTGTTTTCCCTTGTGTTTCTCATTCTTTCCCTGCCATGTCGTAAAATGTGGTGAACCCATCGCTGTATTTGCTCCAAAGCAAATATTGGCCTTTCTAGTTACCAGGGGTTTTTCTAAACAGGGGAACAAGGGCGCTGCGCCCTCATGTAACAAGCTAGCGCCCTCATATCAATTTTCAGATTGAAGCCTAAGTCTTTTTCAAAATTATCTTTTTCCACTAAAAATACAAAAACAACACCACATAACAATGTATTCTAGCATTACAAACTATGTTACTCTCATGAAAATTCCAAAATCTTACCACAAACATGAAAATTTAGCTCTAGTAGTAAAAGTCTGAATGGAGCAAACATAGTTCATTGAGAACTTGCCCAAAGACTAGAAGTAAGCCTCCTTCATTTGCATACTATAGAACAGGCTCTGAAGTGAAACATGAGACCTGAGTTTGTAGCAGCTTGGATGAATGTGTTGCAAGTTGCAACTTTGCCATGGGAAAGGGTTGAGCTTGTGGCAAACCCAATGTTGTCATCTGGAGCTACTAGTAACATTGATCACTAATTGTTTTAAGTGTATAAAGGGTGATTTGCACATTGTGTGTACTGTTGATTGTACTTATATTTTATAAAGGAAATATGCAATGCATGAATAGAAATTTAGGAAAGATATTGACAAAAAAACATTGAATTATTTTAGTCTATCTATCCTTCTCCTATGGCTTTTACATCCATTATAGTACTGGAAATTTGTATTGAGCACTGTATCTAGCATATTGTAAATTTGTGCAAGCTAAAATAGCCTTTGAAGGTGTTGTGAAATCCAAGTAAACAGACCTTTTTCACAATCATAGTTGTTTATTTTCAAAGAAACATACAATGAAAGAGTTCAAATTTTCCCCCTCAAGTAACCTGAAACTGTCCCATTTCAACTTCAAATTTTCAAAGGCTTCACATGGCGGAACGGGGGGATACCCCCTTCCGCACCAACCCCCCCCTCGGTCGCTTCGCTCCCTCACCGTCATACCGCTCCGGGCGCTCCCTCATGCCAGATTTTTCTAGAAAAAACCCTGTTTACCATATTTTAATTAATTGATTATGTAATGTAATAATTATCTTTTTAACTGATGATATGTTGCTTATTAACAGTACTGTGTTTTTATAATTGGCAAAATTGTACAATCAACGCAATTCAGTCTAAGGACTGCCAAGTTGATGAATAAAGTTTGATTTGATTTGATTTGATTTGCTGGCAACCACAGGTAAAGTCGCATAGCAGTGAGAATAATATTATATAGATGATGAACAAAAAAATGACATGTAAAATTTACCTTTTGGAGCAAGTGGCCCTGCCTCTCCCTGAGAAAAGAGAGGATCATTTAGAAAAAAATCAAAACTGACTCAGAGGTATTCCTGCAGATAAGATTCAGTCATTCTGTTGTTTTTTAGACAAACTTTGGACCTGTGGTCCTTCCACTGTGATCATCGGTCTTTTCATATCATCATTCCTTCCTTCATTCCTACATGTATCTTCACTTATTCATTAATTCATTCCTATTCAATACATTCCTTCCTTCCTCCCTCCCTCCATCCATCCATCCATCCATCCATCCATCCATCCATCCATCCATCCATCCATCCATACATCCATACATCCAATCATTCTTACCTTGAACCAGATAGTCCTTCCGTTGTGGTCCACCAGAGTTCTCATGTCAGAGTTATAGTAACACTGTAACCACCTCAGGAAGGCATCATGACTGGACTCACTGTCAGGTGCATGGCTGTACGTTGTCGCACCTTAACAGACATCCAGTGCAGTTTTTAGGGCTTGGAAACCCGATTTTTCAAAGCCAATATTCTACTGCATACTGAGTTGAAATTCAAACCATGTTATCCCAATGTATATTGTCCCCCATGGAGCCAAATTCTCAAACTTCTGATGGAATACTGGAAGGAATTTTTAGGGTACCACTCAGAAAATAACGGACTCATCTTGAGGCTTATTTCTGCAGTTTTGAATGCCCAAAGTATGAAATACTGATTTAAATGTGCTAATGTGAAACAGTATATGTCAATATCACAAAGATTGCATTATTCAGAATATTTCCATTTTTGCTGTCCTGAAATCGCTTTGGGAGAATCTTAGTTCATTTGTGCTGTTAAAGCACATTGGCAAATTGTATTGCATCCGCAGTAAACCTGGATTTTTCACAGTTTGCATTTGGATATTTTCAATCAATAAACTAGTCATAACCAGTCATATATTATAACTAGAAAGGCCAATATTTGCTTTGGAGCAAATACAGCGATGGGTTCACCACATTTTACGACATGGCAGGGAAAGAATGAGAAACACAAGGGAAAACAATGATTTACATAATATGAAGTAAAATACAACTAAAACAACAGTTGGATAGCTATTCCCTACTTTATTGGTTAGGATTTTTAATTGCATAATGCAAACTGTTGATTTTCAAAATAAAAAAAAAACGTCCATGCCCTGCATTCCAATGCTGGAGCAGGAAAGCTTGAAATACCTACCAAAACACTTGAATACAGACATACTGTCAGACTGAGTATGGAAATGCTCTGTGCAGGTGTTAATCAAGTTAAATCCCAACAGCCAATCAGCAAGAAATGCTCTGTGCAGGTGGAAATGCTCTGTGCAGGTGTTGATCAAGTTAAATCCCAACAGCCAATCAGCAAGAAGAATAGAGGAAAGCTGCATGCCTTAATTGGTTGATGCCCTGCATTCCATTGTGATGACTCATGCCCAAACGTGGTAAACAAGGCACACTAACACAGTAATACATTTGCTATAACACAGCCAAAAAACTCAAATAAAACCATTCTAAAAGCCTGTATCACAATAATTTAAAAAACGCCTAGGGGTATTTGCCCACTGTACCTCCATACCAAATTTCAGGACCTTAGGCCCTAAAATGAAGAAGCTGAATCCATTTAAAAAATGGCAGGAGAAGAAGAAGGAGAAGAAACATCAGAAAAAGCAATATGGGTTCACCACCACTTCATGGTGTGGTGAACCCATACATATGTTTGGTCAATGTTGCGTCAGAATTTTGCACCAGAAAGACTAGTGTGAACTTTGCACTGATTCAGCGTTAATATTGATATTGACATGACAAAAATGTCACACATCACATGATGGGAAGTTATAAAATTTGCCCATGAAGTGCATGCGCCAAAATTCACATTGATTAATCTTAATACATAAAACACCCAGCACATAATACAACAAACTTTATAATATGCCTATAACTACATTATTTAGGTTCATAAGCTACACTAATGAATGAAAATACGTATTCATTATCTATTGATTGCAAAATGTAATTGTACAATTAGGTAAAATTATCTATACAGCATTTGAACCACATCATTACAACTACACTGTATATGTAGTTTAAGGTAACATTTGCAAAGCAAATGCATAATGTTTACTTTCACATATGGTCTACTCTGTTAATTCTTAACTCAAACACTTCCATATGTATTTGGTCAGACAGGAGTCTAAATCCCTCCTGCTATAAAATTGCAACATGAAGTAACCCAACACTAGTTACCATGGTGACAGACATCTGGTTGAGGTCATTGACATTATTTGTTTGGAGAAGAAGAAGAAGAGGAAAGAGAGCAAAAACAATATGTTTTCCTTTGGTAAACATAAAGAAAGGGAGATCCACATAAAACAAAACAAGTATCTTACCTAGACTGACGACTTCCAGTGCCAGCTTGTTGCACAGCTCCAGGAGGTCTGGCTGTTCTGTCTTTATCTTTACCCCCTTTTTACCATTCTGTTGGATCATATTAATATAACATCACTTCATCTTCAAACAGTTCTGCTGTGTTCTACCAAAATGCAAAGAGGTCAAATCTAGGTTCAAAGTACAATACATACAAGTCATTGGGCCACAACAATTTAATTTCTTTGTTAACGGATTCGCCCGCTTCATTTTTTTCTGATTTGCAAATAAAAATAAAAATTCAGAATCAACTGCAAAATGTTCATATTTTGCCCTGAACAGTTGAAAACAGTCCTTTTCTTCCTAGTTGTTACAGTTATTCCATCTTTCAATGCAGTGGTATCATTAAAAGTTCAAAATTCATTGTTTAAATTTTGAACCAGCATGGTACGCGTTGACTTCATGGCTCCTATAGTACCATTTTGGGCCATAATATATTGCCTAGGCCTGTTTTTATTTTTTTTATTTTTTCGCCGCCCGCTCCATTATTTTTCTTCAAAAATCCGTTAACCAAGAAATCAAATTGGTGTGGCCTTAGAGAAGTCAGATGTTGATTGAATTCACTTTTTGTGGGTTTATTTGACAGGCAGCTTTATATGCTTTATTTCTCATGCAAATGCCGTGCATAAGCCATGACTTTCACACAACTTCAAAGTGAGAAATGCAAAGATGTTAATTGCATTTTGTACGACTTTTGATCAGGATTTGCATGATCCTACTGTATAAGGCCATCACATACATGTAACGTTATATCATTAACAACTGCAATGCTGAATTCACAACTATATATGACACTGGTACAAATCCTTACACATATATGGCTGTCAAAAACATTTTACCAGAAAATTAAAAGTAGACATGATAACAGATTAAAGTCACTTACTTGTGCCACAAGTTCGTCTGCTTTAGCCAGAGGTTCTAATACTGAGCGTGCACTCACAAAAGGTGGGATCCCCAGTCTGAAAGCAAAACATTGTAGCTAGGTTGAAGCAGAAGTTTGTTCTCTCAGCTATATAGACTATGCTGTTGCTTGTGCTACAATGCATTTTAGTGTTATATTAAAGGAGTACTAACCTCCAGAAGGAAGTGCTATTTTCCGATTCATCATGCTGCAATGAAGACATAATTAGCCGACTTTTCACATAATTTTGCTTGTACGACTTGTGCGACGCATGTTTGTCAAGCGATATCAATATCAATTTTCCCCATGCTGAACCACAATCGATACATCCGGGAACTCTGGCTTACGCAATACTCATACACTTCAGGTCAACATAAACATTTTTCGGCGAAAATGGCAGGAGACAAGCACACTAACAAGCTGATTATTGAGAAACTACTTGCTTTACTTTGCTTGACCTGTTGCTTGAATACTATAATATCAGGATGTCTAATGCAGAGCGCCAGTTTCATCCTGCGTGTTTTGATTTTCTCAACTTATTTGCATGTAAGTATTAATTGTACACATAATTAGATTACGCCACTTATTGAAAAGATAACTAGATTACCCCGCTTTTTTCATCGTCAATATTTTCGGCATAAATGAGGGGCGATAAGGACTTTAAGAAGGGCAATGGTTGGTAAGATGCCAAAGAACACAAAACGGTACAAATTTTTCTTATCGCCCCTGAAATAAAGTCTGTAACGCAACTTTTTGTTTAAAACATAGACACCAATGTGGCAGCGTGGTGTATTCTGGGATAGTTTTGAGGGTATTTGGAGAGTTTGTCCTGGATTCGATGCGTTTGAAGACTTGCGCACAAAATGGGCATTTAATTGTATACTGTAAAGTAATATGCATTTTTCACTTCCTAAAATTAATGCCTGTCGGAATATAGCACCGCCTTCTGGAGGTTAGTACTCCTTTAACTAGCCGGGGCTGCCCGATCTACACAGGTAAAAAATATCATTTGGCCTTGCGGCACATCTTGTGCAACAGATTTTTGGGTCACAATTATCACACAAGCACTTAAGCTGCCTGTGTCCCATGTGTATGATTGTATATTGTTACAATTACGTAGAATGTCCAGACTGTGCATGATGTACAAAATGACTAATAAATTGGTGGATGTACCAACCACTAAGTATCTGATACCAGCCCAGAAAAGAACAAGAAACAGTCATGCCTTCAAATATCTAGAGTTGAACCAAGAATTGAGGTGTTCAAAAACTCGTATTTCCCCAGAACTATTGTAGACTGGAACTCATTGCCACCAAGCACAGTTGGGGCATCATCACTAGAAAGCTTGAAACAACTCCTGCAATTAAATGTGCAAAGATTGAGTGTAACAAGTCGTTTGGTGTGATATAGCTAGCTGCCGCCGCGCCGCGCACCTGCGAAGCTGGCGGTTATACCAGCTATACTGATACAGATACAAAAAGTTAAATTAAGTACAGTAAAGCCCCACCTGAAGAGCACCTCTGCCCTGAGGTAGTTCCCCACACCGTTGAAGTACTTCTGGTTGAGTAGGACCTCACAGATGGGTCTGTTGAAGGCTGTGTCGGCCAGGCTGGACAGAACATGGGACCTGGGAACAGGCACAGTGGGAACTTTTCCTTCACACCAAGATAATACAAACATGGTCCGCCATAGTCTACCAGATACCTTTGACCCAGTGTTGAGGTCACACATCAAAGAAGCCACATGACAAGCCTCACTGGGTCAGTCTACTGAGGAAGACCAGAGTGACTGGTCAAAAGCTCTAGGTGAGAGAATTTATTGTGTCGGATCTTAAGTTTTAACTCTAAACATGGTCTAATCTAACATTCAATTGTACAGTGCTGGTACAAAGTATATCAAAGCTGCATTTTATAACATTGGGTTTGTAAGTAATATAACATTTAGGATGATACAAAAGGTAGATTTTCTAGTCGCTTCATTACAAAGTATGTTGAATCAACACTTCTCCATTGCAATGAAGTGCTATTCAAGAAGTGGAGGCACCAAAATACGAAACCTTACAAGTGTGTTTATAAGCTGGAAACACAGATGTCAGCCATGTTTGTTTACATTCTGGTAGTTTGTGGTGGTACCACAAACTGTGTGGGCTGCTTAGGTGCCAACCTTAATTGTCAGAAATGTGAAATAATTGCACAAATATGTTGAAAAGTTGATTCTGAAGGAAATTACAATCGCCTGAAGATATTTCAATTAAAATAATTTTGCAGCAAAAAAAGGGGAAAAATGGCTTCAGACAAGGTGATTGATCCGACATGACAAATAAGTTGGTGATCAGTTTCAGATTATGTAAATATTATGTAATACTCGCTTACTATATCATGCAGCTATGTTTAAATTCCCACTATCGGTAGCTTACAACACAGGCATATTGAGAAACAGGATATGCCTGGGTCTTGAAACATGGTCTCACCTTGAGTCTTGATACTCCAGTATGACATGTCTTGAAACATGTCTTGAAACATATTTTGAAACATGGTCTCACCTGAAGTCTTGATACTCCAGTATGACATGTCTTGAAACATGTCTTGAAACATATTTTGAAACATGGTCTCACCTTGAGTCTTGATACTCCAGTATGACATGTCTAGAAACATGCCTTGAAACATGTCTTGAAACATGGTCTCACCTGAAGTCTTGATACTCCAGTATGACATGTCTTGAAACATGTCTAGAAACATGCCTTGAAACATGTCTTGAAACATGGTCTCACCTGAAGTCTTGATACTCCAGTATGACACATGGTCCCCTGTCCTTCTGCCAGCCTGCCCCGACCTCCCACCTGCCAAACCGTCGCACGTCCACGAACGAAAGAACCATGGGAGGCTTGTCTCTGGTGTAGAACATCAGGTGGGCATGTTTGGGAAGTTCTGACACTGAGGTAAATCTGAAAAACAACAACAACAAAATATAAATCATAAACCAATAAAATAACCCCATATCAATATCTAAATGTAAACAACACTAAACAATGTCAACCAAAAAATATAAAGAACAACTGCAAAATAACTGGTATACCGTATGGTACCGTATGCCAATCAGTGTGCTTGATGTCAAAATATACATGTACGGGAAGACTACTTCGTATTCTGCTGATTTCTGGCAGAGCTCACAACTCCACGCATGAAAGGCCAGACCGCTTTTTCCAACCCCACCTTCCCGGACCATACTTTTCCACCAACCCTGTCCGGAGTCGCCCCCCCCCCCCCACCCCCACTTATAATACCTGAAAACTCCAGACATGCCAAAACGGAAGACGATTTTCAGCGACCCAGTAACCTTCTTCTTCTTCTTCTTCTCCTCCTCCAGGGGGTTAAGACTCAGCTGTACTTCCTTGCCGCGGGAGACTGCCGAAACCGTGTACGCCGCGGCCTCGAAGGCGACCTCGGGGTTCTTCCAGTTCACTTCAGACTTGAACGGCTTGCCGCTGAACACCCGGCCGGCGCACACCGCGTTCACGAACCGAGCGGCGAGATGCAGCTCAGGGCCTTCCGGCATCGTGTGCGGTAGAAATAAAAGCCTAAATTTGACCAGAACTAACTTCTTCGGGAGGAACACAGAGCTACTTCTAGCTTCTCTTGCTTCACGTGGAACTGTTTGGTAACAGTGAACCACGCCCCCTGCCGAGTTTACACAATAGTGTTACACAACATGGAGCGGTCTCGCACAAGTGTTCTTAGGATTAGGCCATGTTGATTTGATGATATGGATGACATCCACGCGCGCATGAATTTTCGTCCGTTTCCAAAAATAAAAAAAGGGGTTTTGACCATACTGTAAATCGTTCAAAGTAGCTGCAAATATATGCCGCAAATTGAAAACAAAAAGAAATTGGACAACGTCGCAGAATGCCAAAATTTATTCCAAAGGACAAGAAGAAAATGTGAAGGAATGAAAATGAAAGAGTCTACTAGTATTATTCATCGTTCCAATAAAATATTGGCATGTGTTCGATCTTCATGGCCACCTAGATTTCATAATGAAGGCAACTTTTTTTTCATTCGCACGCTCACATATCACGGTTAACTTGTACTGGATGTCCTGTCATAGTCTCCAAGCAGAGGTTTAGGTTTTGGGGGTATTTTTAGTTTGTTTTTAAGGCTTTTTTTATCGGGGTTTCTCTTTTGCACTGAATTTTTTTTCCACCAAAAAAATGTATATTTTAGTGGGAAAAAAATTCAGTGCAAAAGAGAAACCCCGATAAAAAAAGCCTTAAAAACAAACTAAAAATACCCCCAAAACCCAAACCTCTGCTTGGAGAGTAGTCCTGTCATATCTTACTAGCTTTATTGGTTGCTTGTGTAAACCTCCACAGGACTGTACGGGACTCCAGGAATAGTAGCAAGGAACTGTTTTTTTAACTAATGGAGTTCCTAATAAACATAAACATGAACAGAATGAGGTCACCTGTACAGTATAGTACTTGATGTTGAGTACTACTTTGCATTACTTCAATTACCAAAACTGACGTCGCATGATATTCAGGGTTTGTTTTTACCAAGAGCTTGTATGCAAGTAATTTTACCTTTAGTTAATTCAATGCATGTTTGCTTGCAGCCACTGTCAACAACATTATGTCTGTCACGTTAGCTGCTTATGTTTGATCACAAATCTTACTTACTGACTATATGAGAAAAATCTGTAAAGTATATCTGCACACCATTTGATTTACTGGATCTGTTATATTAGTAACATATCAACGTGGATGTCATTCAATGACAAGGGGAACATGATAAAAATGGACTAATTATCTGGTCATTACTCCCGGTTCTCTAGATTATTATATCGAAGCTTTTAGCATATCTGTTAAATCATTTCATAATTCATACATCAAAGGGCGAACCATTTAGTAGATGTTTCTTCAGAAAAGTAAGAGGTCAGGCTTTTGGGATCTTATTACCATGGTTTAATTAAGCACTGTTGATTTGATTATATGGATGACATCCATGACTGTGAAGCTGGCAAAGTAGGTCTTCACCTGAATGCTAAAAAACTAAAATGATGACCTTTAACCAAAAAACACCTGTAGTCATTCAACCTAGAAGTGGCGACACTGTCAAACACATTGAATATCTCGGCTCACAGATGGAAAACTCTGAAACTGATTACGAAGTCAGGAAAGCTCCTGCTTGAACAGCTGTCACAAGCCTAGTAAAATATTTCAAGAAATGGCAGGGGAAGAAGGAGGAGAAGAAGAAGCACGAGTATGGTATAGACTATAATGATTAATCTATACCTATGGTATGGACTGAAATAATTACCTTCGCCAAGAAGGTTATGTTTTCAGTAGCGTTTGTCTGTGTGTGTGTTTGTGTGTGTGTTTGTGGTTTAGCAAGATTACTCAAGAAGCAGTGAATGGATTGAAATGAAACTTGGTAGGTATGTAGGTCTTCATGAGACCTAGAAATGATTAGATTTTGGGCCCCCTGGCGGCTTTCCTTGGTACTGCAGCAAAACTTCCGGTTTTGATATCTCGTGATCTGGACATGCTAGGGTCACGAATTTTGGTTGGTAGATAGTTCTTGGAGTAGGGAAGAAGTGACATGAGTTTGGGTCCCCTAGCAGCTTGTCCTGGAACTGCAGGAGCATTTGTTGAAAAAATTTCGAAGGATGATAACTCAAGAACCGGTTGACGGATTGTCATGATCTTTAGTATGTAGGTAGTTGAAGTGATGCTTGACATAATCAGATTACAATTATGCAAATCAGGGGCTAATTTGCATAATTAATGAGGAAATTCTATAAATCTGCTTTGTTCGATAATAGAACTATGAAACACTTGTGACATCTACTTGAGAACAAGATAAAACATCTGAGGATATAGATTATGTAAATGAGGACCTAATTCGCATAATTAATGGCAAATTTTTATAATTTCATGGTTATAACTGTTGAGAATTTCATACCTGCCACATTTGGAAGTTAAGTGAAGCTGAACATCAATAAACATAATTTATTACAATCATGACCTCATTTGCATAATTGATGAGGAAGTGCTATAATAGCCTTTTTGTTAAAATAAGGCTGTCATTGGGTGGAGATCGAATATGATCAACTGATATAATCCACGCAAATGAGGCTCTTATTTACAAAATCGATGGTTAAATTGTATAATTCGTCAACCGCAAGGGTTAACATCACTTGGCGAAGGTATAAGATCGCGGAACTCTTGTTAATTATGCCGGCCTATTGCATGGACTGAAATAAATAGTTCTCCGCTCCTTGTTCTCTGTGGACACTACGTACCGTTCATCTCCCAAAACAATTTTCAACCACCCCGATGCTGTGTCCTTGACGCGGAGTTCAAGGTCAACCAACTAACACATTCCCTCTGGGCCTGAGCAGGAAATACATGTACGTACAGTTGAAGGTTTGTGAGACAAAGAGTCAGTACATGGCAAACTCAACCTGCTACAAGTTGGAACAATTTACAATTTGGCATGGATTATAAATGTGTCTCCAATTCATCGGAATGGCGCCAATTCAAGGGACCCTCGCTTCAAACCGTACAGAACGCTGTAAAACCTGTAAAACCGTTAACCTCGCAGTGCTTTCATTTCAACTCAGGTTGGTTTGGCGGCAGGAGAGAAAGTAAGCTGAATCAACTATACTAAGTCAACTATACTAAGTCAATTGCAACTAAGTGTCATCGGGAAAAGGAGGTGCAACCTGACGATTGTTTAATGCAGCTTTCATGATGTTTGTTTATACATTTTGTGTTTGTGGCGGTGCCGTATACTGAATGCACCTCATGTGGGCTGTTTTAGGGCCAACCATAAAAATAAAAAAAAGTGAGACAATTACACAAATATGTGGAACAACGGAAGTAAATTACCATCACTTGAAGATTTTTTCAATCAAAATATTTCTTTTTTTTTGTGAAAAAAGTCACATAATGGCCTTTAAGTGTCCTGTTGAAACGAAATTCTTTGCTCCCACCAAGCACCCAAACCCCTAATTAGGCCCCCTCGATGAAACCGGTTCTTATTTTCTTCCTCCTCATTATCAATGATTGACACAATGGTCGTTCTCGCGCCATTCGCGTTGGCAGGGGGACCTCATAATTCAGGGGAGAAGGTTGAAAAAGTCGAAGCACAGCGTGGGGGTGACATTAAACGATCAACACCCAGAGGTCATGAGAAGCTGATCTGCTGATCCTGTGAGGAATTCAGCCTTGTAACAGTACAATCTCAGGGCCTGGAGACCCCGGATGCTGCAGATCGCTTAGGCTGAACCAACCTGGCCGGGGTAGTCGTGGTGGAGGGCCTGCATGGGGGTGTAGTGATTACAAATGACTTACCTTGTCGGGGTATACCATTATCAGTGACAGAGGGGAAAAAAACAAATTGAAGCACTCAGCTCAGAATTCAAAAGCGTTTTCACCGAGGAAGACACAACAGATATATATGTCATCTATGCAATATTTTTCAACACTCGTTGAATACCGGAGAGATCCTTATCGCCATTTTCAAAAATGGAGATAGAGCTGCCTCAAGCAACTACAAACCTGTTTATTCACTAACCTGTGTATCCTGTAAACTGCTTGAACACATCATCCATAGCCAAGTGACGAAGCATTTTAAGTCACAACATATTGATGGACTACCGGCATGGGTTTAGAGCTGATCCACAGAAACACAGCTCATACTAACAGTTCAAGACATAGCTGTGCACTGAACAATATAAATGCAGGTAGATTTAGCGATAGTCGACTTCCCAAAAGCGTTCGAAAAAGTTCCCCATAGCAGGCTCGTCTCAAAACTGGAGTATTATGGAATCCAAGGAACAACACTAAATTGTTTAAAAGCTTTTCTAACCAACAGGGAGCAAACAGTAGTGGTGGAAGGGAAGCCTTCGGCACCAGTTAGATCTAGAGTAGCGTCAGGAGTTCCACTCATCCTGGGACCATTACTATATTCCTCTTGTATATGAATGACCTACCAGATCAGCTTGACTCCAAGGTGAGGTTATTTGACGATGACTGTCTGTTATATGTAGATATGTAGAGCTGTCTACACAGAATGACTAAAAAGTGCGGCTCGAATGAAAATGCCTGTCAATTTACCGTTAATCGTTGTCGGCCTGCTGAATTTACCGTTAACCGTTGCCAGGAACTCCCCGTGCAGACCCTCAATGATAAGGGAAAATACACTGGTCAGATCTGCGCACCAAGTACACAGAAGGATAAAGTTAGCCTAATTACCACCCACCCCCTATCCAAGGACGCACTTTTTTGGTACTGTCCCTTTCTTGACTTAAAAAATTCAGTTCAGTGTTTGTGAGGTGTGACACGTATAAATCGACTGACACAGCAGAAAGAGAGCCTTGGAGTTGGAGCGCTCGAGCATATTAAGTCCTAGCCAGACGACATGGCTTGGGCGGTGTACCTCCTGGTCGGGTCTGTTCTCGGCGTTACCTGTTCCGTGTCTGCACAAGGGACCAACGCTACGGGTAAGTTTCTCGTCTTTTTCCAAGGATGAATAAAGTCCTTCATAATTTCCAAAATCCGTATAGTGAGTTAACGCTTTGGTAGGAGTACAGTAATCTCGGAATCTCTCAGTCTATATATAGCAAGTAGCTCTCGGAGTGAGGGGGGGGGGGTCTTACATGTCAGTAAAATGTCTGCCTCATCTCGAGCTCAGGCCAGTCTGGTCAGCTGGTTTGTTGTTTTCCCTAGGCCTGTCCACTCCCTTTGTAGCCTCTAGCAGGCTTCGAGAAGCGGCTGGAAATAGTAAAAACTGGCCAAATAGAAAGATATAACATGACATGCGAGTTGGTCTGCTAAACAGTACAGTTTGTCGCTCCAGAAGGGTGAACCAACTTCCAGTGGCATGTTATCTATTTGGCCAATTTCCCACCGGCCACACGCCTTCCGCCTGGCCTTGGAGTATTGTGTTTGAAAGAGTTCCCTTTGCCCTTGACTCATGTAAGAAACTTCGGTAACGTTTCTTCTTTAGCATTGACAAGTAGACCAGTTGCGCCATTTCAAAAAGGGAGATAGATCAACAATAACCCTGTTTCACTGACCTGTGTATCCTGTAAACTGCTTGAACACACCATCCATAGCCAACTGATGAAGCATTTAGAAAGTCACATTGACGGACTACCAGCATGGCTTTAGAGCTAAGCGATCCACAGAAACACAGCTCATACTAACAGTTCATCGCATAGCTGGTGCCCGGTGAACTGAACAGTAAAAAGCAGGTAGATTTAGCGATAGTCGACTGCACAAAAGCGTTTGACAAAGTTCCCCATGGCAGGCTCATCTCAAAACTGGAGTATTATGGAATCCAAGGAATAACACTGAATTGGTTAAAGGCTTTTCTAACCAACAGGGAGCAAACAGTAGTGGTGGAAGGAAAGGCTTCGGCTCCAGTTAAAGTAGCGTCAGGAGTTGAACACACACACACAAGGAACTGTCCTGGGACCATTACTATTCCTCTTGTATTTCAATGCCTACCAGGTCAGCTTGACTCAAAGGTGAGATTATTTGCCGATGACTGTCTGTTATATGTAGAGCTATCTACACAGAATGAATCACAACTTTACAAAAAGATCTGAACACGCTGGAGGAATGGCAAAGCAAATGGCTCATGCAGTAAATGCTACATTATGCATATATCAAATGAAAGCACTAAACTTGGCATGAAGGTTTGAGATCGCCGAACTCTAGTTTTGCATGTTTTCTGTAGGTGACAACGGTTCCAGAACAATTATTGTGGGTGCCATTCAGGTAAGGTTTCTCTTTTTTTCGTGTTGTATTACAGTTCCATGCACTGCTTTGAAAAACAACGTACAAAGCGTACCCCACTCTAAACCAGCTCTTACGTCGACATACTTCTTTAACCGTGATTCACATTACTCTGAGTAAGCTTATGGACTGGAGTAATGACTCGTAATAAACTGACCGTTATATCGGCCCCCGTCGCGCCTTGACTGTAGTTTTGGTGACGTGAAACTACCGTCAAGATCAGGTCTTCCTCCTTGTGTTCCTGTTTCCTCCAATCTCAGAACCCCAGCTTCCTGCATAAGAGAGAAGATGGGACGTTTGAGGGGTACCACGTGGATCTCATGACGGAACTGTCGGACCTCATAAGATTCGACTTCGTCATCAAGGAACCTGCCGACATGAAGTACGGGTCCCTGCGGGAGGACGGGACCTGGACTGGCATGGTCGGGGAGCTTGTCAGAGGGGTAAGGCAGATAGCCGAGTAGGTGTGACCTCTCGAACACTACCCAACATCCGCGGTTGGGTTAAGGCGGCCCAGGCTTATAGAAAAGTAAACATATTCTATACATTTGCCTGTAACTTTTCATAGTTTAGTCGCACTGCGGCGAAACGTCACACAGCCTGGGTGCCATCCTCCGTAGTTTTTGCCCGCTCACTAACGTCACTGGC
>NW_017802569.1:990318-994703 GCF_001625305.1 Branchiostoma belcheri
AGTCCAGACTCCGTGGTAGCCAGCGACATCAGTGAGCGGGCGAAAACTACGGAGGATGGCACCCAGGGTAGTATAATGGTACGGTCTAAAAACAGGTCGGTTATTTTGATATAACCGACCACTTTTGATGTGATGGCCTGGATAACCTGTAGGAAATGGAGCCTTCTGATTGGTCGACGTCTTCAGTCTATATGATAATATACAGTAATCGTTAAAATCCATGTTAGTGATGATGACGATACCTTTGTTATTAACATCCTCATAGGAAACAGACATGGCTCTGGGGTTGATTATCGCCTCACCGAGGGAAGCAGTCATCGACTTTAGCGCCGTGGTGCTAGACGATCGGCTGGAGATGTTGGTCAAGAAACCTGAGGTCGGTTATAATCATAGTACATAATGATTAACTTTATTCTAAAAACAGGATACACAAGGATAAAAAAATTTAACGAACGCATTCGCCTTCATTGGGGTAAATAACAAAGGGTTAATGCCCCGCCCCGAGGTGTATATGGTAAGATAATCCCCAGTCAGATGCGATTACCACCGAATAAATCAACGAGTGTGCGTAGGGATATATCACCATATACACAGAGGATAAGGCAGGGGATTAACGTTTTTATCATTCAGCCTACCCAAAACACCTAGGTCACACCCGTTAGGTCACAGCAAGTAAATTGTTTGGATGACATACTTTGCAGACTCGCAATTTGTTAGATTATTCTGTATTTTCTGTATTTTTAGACCACAAGAAGGGAATGGTGGAGAGTCATCATGCCCATTCCTGTATGGTTGATGGTCATGGGGTCGTTTCTCCTGGCCGCCATCGTCATGTTCGTCATCATTCGGGTCAGTCCGTACGAGAATCGGGCGTACTCGACAGAGGTCGGCGAGGCAAGCCGACTGTCTACCTTCGGGCACAGCCTGTGGATCTGCTACAGCGTGATGAGCTGGCAGGGGGTGGACTACTCGCCCCGATCCGTGTCCGGGCGCTTTCTCTTCGTCTTCTGGTTCGGCTTCATCGTCTGGACGCTCATTCTGATCACGGGCGCCATCGCAGGGTTTTTCCTCGCCAGCCCGGCCGCTTTCCCCGTGGTCCCCATCGAGTCCTTTGATGATCTGGCGGCAACAGACGGCATACGGCCGGCCTTCTACGGCGGTGGAGCAACCGAAATGTTTTTCAAGAACTTTCCGTCGACGTCCTTTCAACGTCTTCTTCAGAGGGCGATTCGGGTGAGCTCCACGGATGAAGGGTTAAAGCTCGTGCGCGGGGGAGGAGTGGCCTTCATCACCGAGTCATCCGTGACTCAATTCTACAGCAACGTGAAGCCGTGTGATCTAATGGCTATTCACGACGGCAGCACCGAAACGACAAGGTACCAGGCTATCGGACTGCCAGTGGGGTCTCCCTTCAGGGAGAAGCTCAACATCGCCATCATGCACCTGAGGGAGAGTGGCAGACTGCACGTGCTGTACAGGAAATGGGTTGTAAGTGTAACAAAAATGTTACCTTTTTATTCAAGAAATAAATAATTCACAAATAATACTGTCACAGCTATATAATTTTGTTGACACCATTGTACATGTGTCTTTGGGCGAAAATGATGTCCTTAGTAGGAAGTATGCTTTGCTGTGATTGTAATAATTTTTTGACAAGATACAGTGTTATAATTATGTATTTCAAGTTTGTGCATTCCTAATACAACAACAAGAATTCCGAGATCTCATACCTCCATGAAATATGGGCTTGATATGTAAATGTAAATTTCCTCTTTAATTATGCAAATTACCCTCGCATTAACATGATATATGCATCGCGATGTATGTTAACTTAACTTACAGATGTCCCAAGTATGACATTCCCATTATTCACCATTAAGAAACCATAGAATTTTTGCATAAATTATGCAAATTAGGTCATCATTTGCATAATTAGTATCTGTTGATGTTCTGCCTGCCATAGGTTACATACATGTATGATAGTAGTATAATGTAAAACACTGTAATCATAGAATTTTCTCATTTATTATGCAAATAAAGTCCTCATTTGCATAATTTGCATTTAATCATGTACATCTCTCTCTCAGCTACCTACACACCAAAAATTATGAAAATATGTTGTTCCTATCTGGACTTATTGGCTTTTAAACATTTCACCAGAAAGTGCCCTGCAGTTCCAGAACAAGCTGCTAGGGGGACCAAACTCACATCACTTATTTCTGACAGGAAAAGCAATCTGTCACCAAAACATCAAGACCATAGCATGTTCAGGACAAAAGATACAAAAACCGGAAGTTCTGCTGCAGTACCAAGGTCATCCACCAGGAGGCCCATATTTAAGCTTGACGTTTGTCTTCCTAAGACTTACCAACATACCAAATATCATCATAATCCATAAAGGCGTTCTGAAGTTATGCTGACCACAAAGTTGCGGAAACACACACAGACAGACACACACACAGATAGACATACATACATACATACAGACAGACACACTAAAAACAATACCTCCATTTTTCATGGAGGTAATAAAATTGAAAACCAACTATCACATTTGCAGGCTCCCGGGGAATGCACTCATCAGTCAGACAGTTTTTCGAAGACCCGTCCTGCCAGTTTTCAGAGGCTGACCACCTCGGACCTCATGCCGGTGTTCATCGAGCTTGTTGTTGCCGCCATCTTGGCGCTGTGCATCATGGGAATCGAGGTGAAATGGGACAAGCGCACAGCTAAGGTAAAGTCTTCAACAAAAAGTGCTGAGCACTTTTCAAATAGTTAAAGAAGTTATAGGTAATCGTCACCTTCGTTGATTGCGTGTTAATGATAGAATATGGTATAGTCACCATTTAGGATAATAGTACTGTGGTAGAAGTTGTTGTAATGTTTTCATTATGTTTTGAACCCACGATGGTTCTTTTCGAGGCGATGTATGGCGTATCCAGAACATGCTCTATCTGACATTGTCCTCTATCTGACATTGTCCGCAATTGACACTCAAACCTTCCATCGTGCCTTCTCCCATAACAGCAACCCGATGCAGCACCTTCGGGAAAATCAGCAGGGCCGCGTGATGACGACAGAAAAGTCTGAGCGAGACACTCCATGTAGCCGGCGGGCTGCCTGGTCCTGAGAGAGACAACTAATGAAAGCTGATCATGATGGGATTTAAGAAACGTTAAGAAACCCACAAACAGTCTAGAAGCATATTCTTTTAAACTCCTTTTTTATTAAACCAGAAATACAGACAAGATGACAGCCCACTCAAGTTGATCAGACGTATGTCAGCGCCACCATCAAACAAAATAGATATAATACTACATAACCAAATGAACTCACACACACTATATATATATATATATATATATATATATATATATATATACATATTATGCACTGATTTTAACGTTATGATTTGAAATGTTATGGCTTAAATGCACGTTTTATAACATTACTGTTAAGACTTGTATGATGTACGTCAGAAACCCTTTTAACGTAGCCTACACTGGCTGCCAATATTAGTGACGATGCGACAGGTACTTTTAAAGTTACTATTGGAACCAAAGTAAACTCACGCCCCGAGGTTCAGGCGTCAAAGGTAAATAAAGAGGTCGTTTACCTGTACAAAGAGCATTAAAAGGACCTTTGGTGACTACAGGGCCTGGAACTTTGTATACTGTCAATGTCAACGTGAAAAGAGTATACTTTTAAGAGAGAATCTACATACCGCATAGCTAGTAATCTACTGGGTGTGACTCCTTCTAAACTAGAGGGCCCTCCGGCGTTTTCATATCATGCGAGGTCGACTACTGTGACTCTACATGGGTACTGAAGTCACACCCAGTACTTGTCTATCGTGGCCCTCTCGGATCCTTTCTCAAGGCCAAAAAGCACATGAGTCGCCCTAATGTATAATGCTATATCCTTGACCAATCCATATTTTGCTTTGATAATTTCTGAAGTTTACTCCCCCACACACATAAAAATGAAAGACAACATTCAACTGTCAACGTTAATTGATAAGTTAACCTATGTCTCCGTCAGTCAACGGAAATCGTAATACGAAGGTCAATACTGAAAACTAGATCTAGAACTTTACTCTCTCCGATCTTACTGTATTTGTACGTGGAAACCTCGTCTCCAGATGTGGATCTGAAGACTCTGAAGGAAATGATAAAAGCAAGGAACCGAACGTCCATGGCCCTCTACAAGGCTAACGACATGAAAGGTCTGGCTAAGCTGTACACGGAGGACTGCAAGGTCATGCCGCCTGGCAGTGGCACTGAGTACGGCCGAGACGGTGAGGAGTATGTATGTCAAGTTATGGAGCTAAATGCACTCTGGTGCAATGGGAAAATTATATATATATATATATATATATATATATA
>NW_017802569.1:994754-1004422 GCF_001625305.1 Branchiostoma belcheri
GTTATTGCGTATGTGCGCGCACGTTTGCACGTTTGCGTGCGTGTGTGATTTGATGATCGCATACATACGTATACCCGGAGCGCCATAGCCTGGGTGCCAGCCCCATAGCACACTAGACACAAAGTATCTCACTGAGATACTTTGTGTCCAGTGTGCTATGGGGCTGGCACCCATGCAGGCTATAGGAGCGCCATCCAATTAACAAGATGTTTTTTCTTGCTAACTGCAGGGGTAGAGAAGGCGCTTTCTGGTAGCTGGTCCGACGGCGTGCGTGCCTTCGAGTTAAAGACAGAGGAAGTCGGACCGATGGATAGTGACGTCATCTACGAGCGGGGCACCTGCACCACGATGGCAGAAGATGGCAGTGTGACTGACGAGTGCAAGTAAGTCAACATGTTGTATGCTCGCTATACAATAAACCCAGCACTATATGTTCTGTAATATCTTTTTTGTTTCTAAATATTTTTTTCTGAAATTTTAGGTAATTGTCACCCACAAAGTTGTCTCTCAACACAGTGCAGAAAACTCCGTTTCTACCATTTATAAAAAAAATTATATCTGATTTTCTTTTGGGGTCCGCGCGGACCCCAGCGGGCTTTCGATCATAATGGATACACTGGCGTACTTATACATTACCTTATTTCCGTTTTTATATGTTTTTATGCACTCATCGTATGTCTACCAAGTTTTCAGAGAATGGTGTAGTAATAGAATTAAATTTTGATAACTTTGGTGTAATTATGACGTCATATGACGTCAGAGCTAATAATATAGTCCGCCATATTGGATTTTGACCAATGACGTCATCAAATTAGCATATTCTATGCATATTAAATGATTTAACTTATATTTAATTATGTAAGATGTTATTCATGTTGGAAAAGAAGTGTAATTTAATATAAAACTCAGAAAATTTTTTGTTTAAACCAAAATTACTTCTATTTTAAAAAAAACTGCCTGCTAGAAACCCGTTGCCATGGCAACACAAAAAAACATCAACTTACTAGTAATAAACTAAAATGAACTTTTTTCTAGAGACATTTTAGGAAAGGTCTCCAAATTTGATACTTCTAGCGCAAGCCGTTTAGCCGCTGAGATCAAAGTTGGGCCTCAAAAGCCCCTTCAGTCTGAAATGGGTTTAAAAATCAGGTATTTCTTCTTGTCTTCTTTTCTTCACCAAAAAATAGAAAAAGTTCAAAATGTATGATTTTTGTATGTAATGTGGACACAGAGGTTCCCACATCAGTTTGCAAAACAATTGAGCTGGTAGCATGTTGATAATTTCTAAAAATTAGCAAAAAACTGTTCTGGGGTCCGCGCGGACCCCAGGTGTACAGATTAATCAGTCCGGGAAGGTGTACTGTTGAGGGTTAATATATACCCCTATGTTTATAGCATGTAGGGGTTGTTACAAGTCAATATGTATTTAAATTTTCTTTCCAAGTTCATTGTGGTGAACGCTGGGAAAGAATCTGATAGTCTCATATATACATAATTCTGTGCATCTGACCTTTTACTGTATAATATTTCATACTGACTGGATACAACTTCTATACATGAGATATTATATAGAGATTTTCTGAAGTTGTAGTTACGTTGAAAATATCAACTTTTCTTCTTGATGTTTCACAGGTACGTCTTGATTTGGAAGAAAGTTAAAGGAGAGTGGTTCGTGCACACCGACATCTTTAACTCAAGCAAAGCCTGAAGATTCTACATCGATACAGTCACAATAAAGCGGCGTTTAAAACACGCCTCGGTGACGTTTTTTTTTTCTTTTTTGATGTGAGTAATTATAACGATCATGGTGTCTGTTTTGGTTATTGTTGATGGAGGTGCTTGTTTAAGTATGTGAGCTAGTTATAAGTTTCTCACGAGGATTTTATAATAAACATGTTCTTATTAATAACTTGAGAGATAAGGCTATTCTAGCATGTCCTCATAAATTATGGAAATGAGGACCTGATTTGAATAAATTTATGCTTAGTGATGCTCACCTTTGCTGAACTTCAAATATGGCAAGTATTAAATTCCCAGCAGTTATGTAATTGCCACCATAAAATTGTACAAATTTTCCATTAATTATGCAAATTACAATAAATATCTGCCAATGATCTAGTCGTTCTCAATTACATATGTCACAAGTGTTTCAAGGCCCTTATATGGAAAACAGCAGATTTATAAAATGTCCTCATTAATTATTATTAAAATAGATCCTGATTTGCATAATTTCACTTTAATTCTGTCAAGCTTACATACCAAAAATCACGACGATCCATCAAACGGTTGTTTCGTTATCCCCTCTCAAAGATTTTTCAAACAAACCATCCTGCAGTTCCAGAACAAGCCGCTAGGGGGCCAAACATGACTTCATCCTGGGGACAAGAGCTACCTACCATCCAAAATTCACGACCCTAGCTTGTCCAGATCGCGAGATATCAAAACCGGAAGTTGCGCTGCAGTACCAGTGGAAGCCAAAAGGGGGGCCAAAATCTAATCATTTCCAGTTTTCGCCCACACCCTACCAACACACCAAGTATGAAACCAATCCATCCGGCCGTTCTTCAGTTTTTTTGTTGACTAACAGACGGGCGAACGCAGCTGAAAAAATATAACCTCTATGACATGTCATGTTGGTAACAATTCTAAAAGCCTGTATAAAAAAAAAGAAATTGAAGACATTTAAAGAAATGGCAGGGGAAGGAGGTAGTCTCCACCAGACTCCTTTGCAGGCTGAATAAATAGTAGAAATCGGTATTAGGGGGACATCATTGGCCAGAGGAGTTGGCCGGTCATAGAGGGTCCAGCTAGCCAATGATGTCCCCCTAATACCGGTTTCTACTATTTATTCAGCCTGCAAAGGAGTCTGGTGGAGACTAGGAAGAAGGAGGAGGTTAAGAAAAAGCACGAGTGGGCTGAATAATTAATCTATTCCTATTTGGTATGGACTGAAATAGATATTTCTCTGCTCCTTGTTCTCTGCGGACACAGATTCATGTCCCAAAAACAATTTCCAAGCACCCCGATGCTGTGTCCTTGACGAGGAGTTCAAGGTCAACCAACCAACACGTACATTCCCTTTGGGCCTGGGCTGAGGAAATACAGTTGAAGGTTTGTCAGGCATAGAGTCAGTGCAAGGCAAGCTTAGCCCCTACCAGGCACCACGGATCGCTGAAAAAATAGTAGAAATGTGGATCGCGAATTGGATCTGCTATGGCCCTGGATCTTCTCTGGTATACTATCCCTTCATTTCGGCTAATTTCTATTATTTTTCTAGCGATCCGCGGTGCCTGGTAAGGTCGCAAATTGGATCTTCTATGGCCCTGGATCTTCTCTGGTATACTATCCCTTTATTTCGGCCAATTTCTACTATTTTTCCAGCGATCCGCGGTGCCTGGTAGAGGCTATGGCATACTGCTACACTGCTACAATTTGCACTGCTTGGCATGGATTATAAATGTGTCCCAATTCATTGGAATGACGCCAATTCAAGGGACCCTCGCTTCAAACCGCACAGTTCTAACACTGTAAAACCGTTTACCTCGCTGTGCTTTCATTTCAACAAGGCTGGTTTGGCGGTAGGAGAGAAGGGGAGATTATCGTGGTATAGATAAAGCTGGATTATGTTACATTAAGACTATGCAAAGTAAATGTTCTGTTTATTTCTTTACAAAGTAAGCTGAATCAAGTTCCATTGCAAATAGGTGTCAGTCAGGAAGTGGAGGTGCAACCTGACGATTGTTTTAAAAACTAGAAACACAGCTTCCATGATGTTTGTTTACATTTTGAGTTTGTGAGTGAGTGCAGCTCATATGGGCTGTTTTAGGGCCTGAACCATTAATATGAGAAAAGTAGGACTTTTACACAAATATGTTGAAAAATGGAAGTAAATTACAAGCACACGAAGATTTTTTCAGTCAAAATATTTCATATTTTTTTGTGAAAAAAATGTTACATAATTCCCATGTAAGTTCGCTGTTGAAACGAAATTCTTTACTACCACACCAAGCACCCAACACCCTTATTTAAGGCCCCCTCGATTAAATCGGTTCTTAATTTATTCCTCCTCCTCATTTTCAATGGTTGACAGGCTATGGCGCGGCCTTGACACAATGGTCGTTCTCGGGTCATTCGCGTTGACAGGGGGGCCTCATAATTCAAGGGGAAGGGTTGGAAAAAGTCGCCGAAACACAGCGTGGGGGCGACTTGAAACGATCAACACCCAGAGGTCATGAGAAGCTGATCAGCGTCCTGTGAGGAATCCAGCCTGATTGACGCGGCAGATCGCTGACTGAGGCAGAACAAGCCTGGCCGGGGTAGTCATGGTGGAGGGCCTGCATGGGGGTGTAGTGATTACGAATGACACAAAATTTTCGCCACCGATTACGAATTACGTCAAATTTTCAGAGCTGATTACGGACAATTACACTTACGGCTAATGTAATGATTACGAATTGCGATGATTTTAATAGGGGCGGGTGCCTACGGATACGAAGGCCCGATTACACCTTACGAAGGGCATACAGACCCTCTTGGTAGGAAGTCATGCGGCGGTCACAGAAAAAGACAAGAAAAGTACACATCCAGGTTAGATGCGCCATTCTCCACAGGCTTGTTCTGCCAGCCCGTATGAAAGTTACTTGGTCTAACTAAATAAGCATAGATCTCGCCTGCCTTATTATAAGTCATTAAAACGCAGGTTTCATACACTTTTAGGGCCCTATCCACACACGAATGTGCTTACATCACGAAAATCGCAACAAAATTAACTCTAACTTGATACATATAAATGTGGAAGGCATTTTAAATCTCACAATGGACGTTTCAGACAGACTTGCAGAGGAAGCGCGGACACAATGTACTGCATCGTGTATAGAATTCTAGAACACTCAACGGTTCTAGATCTTGGATAATCATCTTGAATAGATGTCAGTGATGTTTCTTGGCGTTCTCGTCAAGACTTCTCGGAGGTCCTATAGTGTCAGCGTACACCGTCTGTTCAGCTCATTCTAATCCCTTCGGGCTTTTCAGGACTGGAACCGCCCACTGCAACTGGTATGCCGTTACGTACGTATTTGATTGGCAGATTGTTTTACGCGATACGATTCTAGGCGGATCAACTACCCAAGACCCCAGGGGTGGCCGGGTTAGTTACAAAAATGAAACGCACCCGGCAAATATTTTAAAAGTAACCAAAAAAAATTGTGGTACCGACCAAGAATGAGGAAAGATACAATGGCCAGCTCTGTGCACCTTAGTACTATGCAGAAGGATACTATCATACATTAGAAGATTTACACTTAAGACCACCCACCCCCTATGTAAGACCGCACTATTTTGGTACCGTCCCCTTCTTGACTTCAAAAATTCAGTTCAGTGTTTGTAAGGTGTGGCACGTATAAAGCGACTCACACAGCAGAAAGAGAGGTACTTGGAGTCGGAGCTTTAGTCCTCGCCAGACGACATGGCTTGGGCGGTGTACCTCCTGGTCGGGTCTGTTCTGGGCGTTACCTGGTCCGTCTCCGCACAAGGGACCAACGCTACGGGTAAGCTTCTCGTCTTTTTCCAACGAGTCCTTCATAATTTCCAAAATCCGTATGGAGAGTTAACGCTTTGGTATAAGTACAATGATCGCGTAATTTCTCAGTTCAGTAGTTCACGGAGTCGTGCCGTGGGGAAAACATGCATGTCAGTAAACAGTCTACCACCTCTGGCGGTCTACGGCAAGTCTCGCCAGCTGGCTTGTTGTTTTTCCTGTCCACTCCTTCTGTAGCCTCTACCAGGCTTCGAGAAGCGGCTGGAAATAGTAAAAACTGGCCAAGTAGAGAGATGTAACATGACATGCGAGTTGGTCTGCTAAACAGTACAGTTTGTCGCTCCAGAAGGGTGAAACAACTTCCCTGACATGTTATCTATTTGGCCAATTTCCCATCGGCCACACGCTTTCCGCCTGGCCTTGGAGTATTGTGTTTGAAAGAGTTCCCTAGTCCATGACACATGTCCCAAACCTCTATAACTCAGAAAACTGTCAAGTAGACCTGTTACGGGGAGTATGTTGTTTTTAGTTCTTTGAAATTGTTTGTAGTGTGTACATGTACATGTAGCTGTAACAGACTCGACGGCGATAATAGTCCATCAAAACGACATTTATGCTCTTAACGGCTCTTAACTATCTCTTCATTTATCAATACGTGTATAGAATACAATCATGTAGACTCGGATTCATGTTTAAGTAGCTCCGAACATTTGGGTACATCGTAGAGGACCTCACAGCGCCCCGCACTTTGACCAGTGGCACGGCTGGTTGTATCCAGAACCGTGTTTTTACCCAGAACCACGCCCAGGCACCTTTCTGGAATCATTATCAATTATTAGACCACGTGCATCAAGAGTTGCTGAGTTCTTGGATACGCGAAAACTGTCCAGAATCGACCAATTTAGGCATGGAACTACATGCATTAGGTACACAACATTCAACGTAAGCTCGGTTCTGGATACGATAGATATGAATGACATTCCAACCTTCAAGAAAGACTGACAGGTCGGTAGGCTGTACTTAGGCCATGTTGATTTGATTATATGGATGACATCCGCGTGCGCATGAATTTTCGGCAGTTTGAAAAAAAAAAAAGGTGAGCAAATATATACCGTAACTTTAAAAGAAAGAATTTGAAAACGACACCAATGTTGTAGAATGCCAAAATAAAATCAAAGGAAAAAGACGAAAATGTAAAGATGAATTTAAAGAGTAAATTGCCATACCATACTCTGTGTCATTTGTTCAACCTTCATGACCACGTAGATTTCATAATGCATGAAAGCAACTTTTTTTTGCAAAACTTTATTTTATTCGCACGCTCGCATCAGTTTTGGGGTTCCCGGAGGATGTCATCCATATAATTAAATCAACATGGCCAAAGGGAATGTCAAGTCCGTCCATTCTGTGCGTGGAGGATAAACGACCCAGCACCAAGAATTTGACCGTTACCATGGACACCCACCGTGCGCGGGTTGGCAGCCATGGCTCATAGAACCAATGTCCTTGATAGAACTAATCCTCTACGGAAGCCAATCTGCAACTGACGGTCACTGCAACAACAATAAGGCCACACCATCTTAATTTCATGGATGACATGCTCTGAAGACCCCCAAACTAGTGCGCGCGGGCGAATAAAAAAAATTCCGGCCAAAAATAAAAATGCTACTAAATCACAGGAATATAAAGCAGTTATTGCGAATTGCAGTACATAGCAACGTATACGCCAAGCCGACACATGCTGGCTTTTGCGGAATTTATGAATGGGCACTGTTCTTGAGTCGTGGAGCTTCAGTAGCCTGGGTGCCATCCTCAGGAATTACCAGCGGCTCCGTTTTGTCGCTAACTATTATTGAATACCCAGGCCTAGAGCCAGACCAGAGCTTCAGAGGATCTTTTTTTTTCAGAACAGGCGAAAATCAGTGCGCGCGCGGATATCATTCATAAAATTAAGTCAGTGTGGCCTAATCAGCAAAAAAATATACGCACGCGTAATGGTTGATAGCCGCTTATATTTGATAGTTGGAGGCGAAAATACTGCATCCCACATTTCAATCTCACAAATTCTTCTGCACCAGAAAGCCACAGAGGTTTGCCTTCATCTGTACAAAGAAAACAAGGTTGATCCGCTTAAACTGTGACAGCAGCTGACAGCAGATAAACAAAACCTTTGACCTAAATTTCCCAAGTATCCAAGCGCTCTGGCCAAGGCAGAGCTTCAACCTCTCGAATATGCCATGATGCCTACTAAACTGGTGAGGTCACAGTTTACAGAGAGATCAAATTTTCAGCGACCACTGTCGCCTTCATCAGGATAATTAATAACCAATCACTTCACAACGTGATCTCGCGAGAGTTACCGGTTTACAAACACGTGACCTTATTCACACGAGACTTTACTGATACGCGACGTAAGCAATTGATCAAAAGTACCAGGGAGTTTATACCGTCCACCATCTCTATTAAGTGAAGGCTGAATTGACCAAAGTAGTAATCTTCGAGACCACACCTGTTCATTCATAGAGTCTAGATGGAGCATAAGTTTCAACAACAACAACAGAAACGATTTTCAAAGATATTTAGTAGGGATTACAATCGTGTTCCCATTTTGGAGCCCTTCATTGCGAAGTGGTGACGTGAGCCCTACACTGTTCAAGGAAGTTTGAAATGCGTAACTTGATATTTTACATGTTTTCTGCAGGTGATATCGGCCCCAGAACAGTTATTGTGGGCGCCATTGAGGTAAAGTTTCTCTTTTTTATTCATGTCTAGTTTGTCTACGGTTGCATTACAGTTGTAATGTACAATGCAACCCGTCCCTGGACCTCTTTCAAAATCCTATCTCCTTGTAGTTCTGGCCACAGACCACCAATTAATAATACTGGTTTATTTCTTTCTGACCGTACAATACAGAGTAGCAGGGTCCCCGTAGGACCCTGAATAGATCTGCCGTATTACATAAGCTATTAAAAACGGTTGACATAAATATTACAAGCAATTATTAAAAACAGTTAAAAACAGCAAATTATTTTAAAATATTTGCAATATATAGGTTACGGTCATAGTCAATCAGTAAAAAACATAAAAGTTATTGAAAGTATTTACAATACGTTGCGATCATAGTCAAGCAGATACCATGTCATGACAGATTGTTGTTTTTGTTCAGTAGTCTTACGAGGTAAGGTATGCTACTGTTCCTAAATCTTTCAGTTCTAGTTCTGATAGTGTCCAGATCGTTGCAATGTCTGTCACTTGTCTGCCCGCGGGAGGGGAGTAGGTTTCTGAAGAACGCACTGTTCAACAGTTTCTTCCCGTAGCGGAGGCACAGCTGTTCCCGTCTCGTTCTCAGTGGTTGAAGACCAAGCTGTGCACAGGCGTCTGCGTAGCTGGTGTACCTTTTCCCCAGGATAATCCTGCATGCCCTCCTTTGGATGGATTCAATCTGCGTTGACTGTTTGTTTGTTAGCCCTGAGCTCCACACCGGGGCTGCGTACTCCAGAACCGGCCTCACCAATCCAAATCTAATGCAAGCGGGCGAAAAAAAGGCAGGCCGAAAAAACAAGGTTCATACATGTTCAATTTTGACTCAATCATTGTACAAATGGTTTTGATTCAGTGGGAACATCACATACACACAGCCACCATCACATATCACTGCATCAAAGTTAAAAACAAAACATTAAATCAGAGCCTTTTCTCTCTTCCGTAGTCATCTGCCATCCACTTTCCTGCATGGCAACAGACATCTTGGCCCATTTTCGGCATGTTGACAGATGTCTAGAGGGCATGTTGTCGTCCATAAAAATTACTTGCTGTGGCCATACGTAAGAAATAGGCTGTTTTCTGTTTGCTTGCATGCACTCACCTTCTGCCCTACTGTTTCCTCCCATCAGCAACCCGGTTTCCTGCACAAGAGAGAAGATGGGACGTTCGAGGGGTTCCATGCGGACCTCATGACGGAACTGTCGAACCTCATCAGATTCGACTTCGTCATCAAGGAACCTGCCGACATGAAGTACGGGTACCTGCGGGAGGACGGGACCTGGGCTGGCATGGTCGGGGAGCTTGTCAGAAGGGTAAGGCAGTAGCCTGGGTGCCAAACCCATAGCACACTGGACACAAAGTATCTCAG
>NW_017802569.1:1005918-1058648 GCF_001625305.1 Branchiostoma belcheri
ATTATTCTGTGTTTTCTGTATTTTTAGATGGCAAGAAAGGAATGGTGGCCATTGTGGATAGAAATCTTGCCCATTTCCGCATGGTTGATGGTCATGGGGTCGTTTCTCCTGGCCGCCATCGTCATGTTCGTCATCATTCGGGTCAGTCCGTATGAGAATCGGTCGTACTCGGCAGAGATCGGCGAGGCGAGCCGACTGTCTACCTTCGGGCACAGCCTGTGGATCTGCTACAGCGCGATGAGCTGGCAGGGGGTGGACTACTCGCCCCGATCCGTGTCCGGACGCTTTCTCTTCGTCTTCTGGTTCGGCTTCATCGCCTGGACGCTCATCCTGATCACGGGCGCCATCGCAGGGCTCTTCGTCGCCAGCCCGGCCGCTTTCCCCGTGGTCCCCATCGAGTCCTTCGATGATCTGGCGTCAACAGACGACATACGGCCGGCCTTCTACGGTGGAGGAGCAACTGACTACTTTTACAAGAACTCTCCCCTTCCATCCTACCAACGTCTCCAACAGAGGGCGATTCGGGTGAGCTCCACGGATGAGGGGTTGGAGCTCGTGCGCCGGGGAGGAGTGGCCTTCATCAGCGAGTCAACCACGTCCCAATTCTACAGCAACCGGGAGTGTGATCTGATGGCCATCCACGACGGCAGCACCGAAACGACAAGACACCAGGCTATCGGACTGCCGATAGAGTCTCCCTTCAGGGAGGTGGTCAACATCGCCATCATGCAGCTGAGGGAGAGTGGCAGACTGCACGTGCTCTACAGGAAATGGGTTGTAAGTGTTACGGAAATTGTGCTTTTCTTTCTTTCCACCTGGACCAGCATATTGTATTCATGTATTCAAAAGTACTACCAGTCGTTTTAGATTAATATGCATCTTAACTAGAAAAGAGCCTATCATGGAAGTTTATCTGTTTTGGTAGTAACATGTTTAAACTAGTTAAAACTTTTGATCCAACACAAAAAATTCTCTCACCTAGAGCTTTCGACCAGTCACTCTGGTCTTCCTCAGTAGACTGACCCAGTAAAGCTTTTCACGTGGCTTCTTTGGGTCAGTCTACTGAGGAAGACCAGAGTTACTGGTCGAAAGCTCTAGGTGAGAGAATTTTTTGTGTTGGACCAAGAGTTTTAACTTTAAGCTAGAAAAGACCTTGTTAAACCATAATAGGTACTAATAGGTAGCTACAACATTGCGTACTCATGACATGTCCAATGGGCACCGTAGACTGTCAACACTTGTTTATCAAACGCGAGCAATTGTGCCTCACGTTTGCTGGATCCCTGAGAGTATCTGAGTTTAGAGACTACCTAACAGAACACAGTGTTCAATACAACAACTATTATCAACTAACAGCTATCGCGTTTGCAGGCTTCCGGGGAGTGCACTCAGACCAACAATTTTGCGAAGACCAATCCTGCCAGTTTTCAGAGTCTGACCACCTCGGACCTCATGCCGGTGTTCATCGAGCTTGTTGTGGCCGCCATCTTGGCGCTGTGCATCATGGGAATCGAGGTGAAATGGGACAAGCGCACTGCTAAGGTAAGCCTTCAGCAAAAAAAGTCCTCTTTAATGCTGGGTAAATTTTATATAGTTATAAATCATTATAGATTTTACAAAATTAGTTATATTTTTGTGTCCCTCTCCGGGCTCCCTCTTATCGTATGTCAGCTGAAGATGTTGCATTCAGAATGGAAATTATTACTGATATTTGGTGCGTGGATAGGGTGGCCTCACATCTAGAGATTTTGGGCCCCTTCTAGGGACTCTCCTTGGTACTGAAGCAGCACTTTCAGTTTTTGTATCTTTTGTTCTGAAGATGCTATGATTTTACCTTTCCTCCAGCCACCTCAGCAGCCCGATGCAGCATCGTCGGGGAAATCAGCCGGGCAGCGTGATGACGACACAAATGTTTGAGCGAGACCCTCCATGTAGCCGGCGGACCGTCTGGTCGTGGGAGTGACCAGTTGGGACCAGTTGGAACCAGTGTGGGACCATTTTTGACTATCCTTTGGCGTATGAAATTATCGATGGAGCTATAAGATGCTATGAAGTCGATGCTCTGATCTACTTGACTAATATGAGTAGTCATAAGGACACTGCCTCATGGTGAGGTGACTGTTATAATAATAGAGTCTTTGCACTCACGTGATTAGGGCGTAGGTATTGTCCGCCATGTTGAGTAATCAAGAGTCAACTACACATGTGTACATTTATAATGTCATGCGTAGTATAGAGTAGCGTGGATTCATTCCACAAGCTAACCGACATTTTGCAAACAGCAACCGATCCTCAGTAAGTCACCCGGAGCCAAATAATTCCTGTTTATTCAGCCTGTCTGACCCTGATGGGCTTCTTCACGTGTAAAGAGGCTAAATGACACGACGTCACATTGTTATCACTTTTATACCTTTCTAGTAATTTTTTAAAATACCTTCCAGTATATATGTTACTGTTATCATGAAAGTTCATCTGTGTTGGTAGTAATCATGATAGTAAACGTTAAATTGCTTAGGTCACGTATCAGTAAAGTCTCCTGTGAATAAGGTCACGTTTTTGTAAACCGTAACTCTCGCGAGATCACGTCGTGAAGTGATTGGTCATTGATTATCCTGATGAAGGAACAGTGGACCCTAAAAATTTGATCTCTCTGTAAATTGTGTGTTGATATAAAGTTCACAGCGTTTTACTATATGTGACTGTAGTTACATCAACAGATTTAGAGTTTCCTGGCAACATCTAGTTTTAACCATCCAGCATGGCGAATGATACTTCTGTGACGTTATAGTCACGTGAGTGAAACACATCTCATTATTAATCGTGAAGCTGTAGCTCAATCATTTTACCTATACAAGAGCTGTCAGCGGATTTTTATGGAGAGCAATACAAATCGAATCAAATAAATTATCAGGCCATTGATCATGTGCTGTCTATTGCTTTGGTGTGCATGGGTCTGCATGGAGGCCAAATGGAGGAAATTCTATAAATACAGTGTTTTACATTATAGTACCTTCATACATTTAAGATATGTAATCTATGGCAGATAGAACGTCAACAGATACCAATTATGAAAATGATGACCTAATTTGCATAATTAATGCGAAAATTATATGATTTCTTAATGGTGAATGATGGCAATTCAATACCTTGTGATATGTGTAGGTTACTTAATTGTTACCAACACTATGCATATATTATGTTAATATAGAGGCAATTTGCATAATTAATGAGGAAGTTGAAATGAGGATGTTTAAATGAAATATTGCCAAAGGATAGGAGTTTGACACACAAAATATTGTAAATTGAGTTTAGAACACCATAAAACTACATTATATCAATTGCCACCTTATTACGTAAACTCTACATATTTAATGGAGGTATGAAATCTCAGAATTCTTGTTAACATTTGAGTTTTTGGGCCAACCATAAATATCAGAAAAGTGAGACAGTTACACAAATATGTCGAAAAAAATAGTAAATTACAATCAAAATATTTCAAATTTTTTGGTGAAAAAAATGTTACATTATGCCCCTTTAAGTTCGCTGTTGAAACGAAACTCGTTACTACCACATCAAGCACTCAACACCCTAATTTAAGGCCCCTCGATCAAACAGGATCTTTCTCCTCATTTTCGATGATTGGCAGGCTATGGCGCGGCCTTGACACAATGGTCGTTCTCGGGGCATTCGCGTTGACAGGGGGACCTCGTAATTCAAGGGAGAAGGTTGGAAAAAGTCGCCGAAACACAGCGTGGGGGCGACTTGAAACGATCAACGCCCAGAGGTCATGAGAAGCTGATCTGCGTCCAGCCTGATTGACGCGGCAGATCGCTGACTGAGGCAGAACAAGCCTGGCCGGGGTAGTCGCGGTGGAGGGCCTGCATGGGGGTGTAGTGATTACGAATGACGCAAAATTTTCGCTACCGATTACGAATTACGTCAAATTTTCAGAGCTGATTACGGACAATTACACGTTACGGTTAATTAATGTACTGATGTACGATGATTTGGGGGCAGGTGCCGACGGATTACGAAGGTTAAGAAGGCCCGATTACGCCTTACGAAGGACATACAGACCCTCTTGGTGGGGAGTCATGTGCGGTTTGTAAGGTGTGGCACGTATAAATCGACTCACACAGCAGAAAGAGAGGTACTTGGAGTCCTTGCCAGACGACATGGCTTGGGCGGTGTACCTCCTGGTCGGGTCTGTTCTCAGCGTTTCCTGTTCCGTCTCCGCGCAAGGGACCAACGCTACAGGTAAGCTTCTCGTCTTTTTCTAAGGATGAATTTTCCTTCATAATTTCCAAATCTATGGTGAGTTAACGTTTTGGTAGGAGTTTAGTGATCTCGTAATTTCTCAGTTCAGTAGTTCACGGAGCCGTGCCGTGGGGGAAACATGCCTGTCAGTAAACAATCTACCACCTCTGGCGGTCTACGGGAAATTTGGCCAGCTGGTTTGTTGTTTTTCCTGTCCACTCCTGACAGCCTAAAGTCTGTAGCCTCTACCAGCTTCGAGAAGCGGCTGGAAATAGTAAAAACTGGCCAAATAGAAAGATATAACATGGCATGCGAGTTGGTCCGCTGAACAGTACAGTTTGTCGCTCCAAAAAGAATGAACCAACTTCCCTCACGGCATGTTATCTGTCTATCCAGTGGCCAATTTGCTTTCTTAAATCCATCCGCTTCCCGAAGCTTGGTAGAGGTAGACGTCCTCTCGACCACACGCCTTCCGCCTGCCCTTGGTGTATTGTGTTTGAAAGAGTTCCCTTTGCCCTTGATGACAAATGTCCGAAACCTCTGTAACTTTTCTTCTTTGGCATTGACAAGTAGACCTGTTGCGGCGAGTATGTGTTTTTTTTTTTTATTACAGTAGTTCTTTGTGGTGTGTAATGCCCAGTGAAGCTGTACCAACCGGCGGTAGTAGTTCATCAAAAAACATTCATTATTACTATATTCTCTTCACTATCTCTTCATTGATCAATACGTGTACAGAATACAATCATGTGGACTCGATATACCTCGTCGTCAACATGCATGTTCGGATGTTTTTAAAGTAGCTCCGAACATTTGGGTACATCGTAGAGGACCTCACAGCGCCCCGCACTCTGACCAGTGGCACGGCCGGTTGTATCCAGAACCGTGTTTTTACCCAGAACCACGCCCAGGCTCGTTTCTGGAATCATTATTATTAGACCACGTGCATCAAGAGTTGCTGAGTTCTTGGATACGCGGAATACTGTCCAGAATCGACCAATTTTGGCATGGAACTACGTGTAGTAGGTACAAAACATTCATCGTAAGTTCGGTTCTGGAAACGATAGTCAAGCCTTCATGTCGTAGAATGCCAAAATCAAACGAAAAAGACGAAAATGTAAAGAAATGAATTTCAAGAGTAAATTGCCATACCATACTCTGTGTGATTTGTTCAGCCTTCATGACCACGTAGACTTCATAATGAAAACAACTTTTTTCTTTTGCAATTTTTTTTTATTCGTACGCTCGCATCAGTTTTGGGGTTCCCGGATGATGTCATCCATATAATCAAATCAACATGGCCAAAGAGAATGTTGAGTCCGTCCATTCCGTATGTGCAGGATAAACGACCCAGCACCAAGAATTTGACCGTTACCATGGACACCGACCGTGCTGCGGGTTGGCAGCCATGGCTCAGAGAACTAATCCTCAACGGAATCCCTGCAACTGACGGTCACTGCAACAACAATAAGGCCACACCGACTTAATTTTATGGATGACATCCTCTGAAGACCCCCAAACTAGTGCGCTCTGGCGAATAAAAAAAATCCGGCCAAAAATAAAAATGTAACTAAATCACAGGAATACAAAGCAGGTAGTGCGAATTAGCGGTAGAACATAGCAACGTATACGCCAAGCCGACACATGCTGGCTTTTACGGAATTTATGAATGGGCACTGTTCTTGAGTCGTGGAGCTTCAGTAGCCTGGGTGCCATCCTCCAGAGTTACCACCGTCTCCGTTTTGTCGCTAACTACCATGGACTACCCAGGCCTAGAGCCAGGCCAGAGCCTCAGAGGATCTTTTTTTCAGAACAGGCTAAAATCAGTGCGCGCGCAGTAGTAGTAATAGTAGTAATCTTCAAGACCACACCTGTTCATTCTAGACCAAAAGCATCCAAGATGGAGCATAAGTTTCAACAACAACAACAACTATGTTAAAAGATATTTAGTAGAGATTACAATCGTGTTCCCTGTTCAAAGAAGTCTGAAATCTTTAACTTGATATTTTTACATGTTTTGCAGGTCCCAGGACATCAGTTATTGTGGGCGCCATTGATGTAAAGTTTCTCTTTTTTATTCATGTATACCATAATTGCATTACAGTTGTAACGTACAATGCAGTTCGTCCCTGCACCTCTGTCAAAAACAACGTACATGGCGTACCCCACTCTAGACCAGCGCTCACGTCGCCCTACTTCTGTAACTATGATTCATTTACTCTGAGCACATAGCCTTTGGAACCCGAGGAATGATTCGTAATTCCCCAACAGGCGATATCGGCCTAGTCTCTTCCAGACTAACTACGCTGGCTATATATAGGAGAATATTTGCCAAGGGAGTTTTGCCGCCTTGCAGGTTTGACTGGTCGCCAGGAAAAGAAACTGTCTCCCCGCGGCCAGATTTCCTTGGCCAATTTTTACTCTCTTTTTGCCAAATTCGACGATCCGTATTCCCGTAGAAAGGCCTGGTGGAGGCTAATATCGGCCCCCGTCACGGTTTGAATGTATTTTTAATGACGTAAAGCCACAATCAAGACCAGCTCCTTGTGTTCCTGGCCACAGACCAACAATTCAAGCTCCAAACGAAAAATATGGCAAACATCATTCTTATAAATGAGCTGGCAAAAATTACCTACTGGAGGGTTCAACTAAATGCAAACAGGGTAATCCATCCTCCAAATCGTCTATTGATCCAAAAATCACATTTGTTAATCAGCAAAAATAAGTACGATGGATGGAAATACTGTGAAGTTGACACCTCTGACCCCCCCCCCTTCCTGTACACCACCAAAACACATTGAGAACAACATGGCGTTACTTTTAGAGGTCTACCAGGTAGCCAAAACAAGACAAGACTAAAAGTAAGATTTTTTCAACAAAATAGAAAGAGAAATAACTCTCCAGCTGGAAAATGCCAGCATTTATCTTGTGTACACCAAGAACAAATCTGGCACTGAAAACATACATTGCCATGGCGACAGTGGTTGGTGTTAGGGTTATTGTTTGCATGGCACTGCAATCATTTCATGATTTTGAGTAAGACTTGGTACCTGTAAATCTAGACAGATATAGCGCACTCCTCCCCTGAGTGTATAGTGAACGAGCCCCGGGGTCACAGAAAGTAGGGCCATCCGGGGAAGAGAGGTCTTTCGAAGGGTTTCCAGGAATGTGGACATAGATGTGGGTCAGAGTCTGAAGCCTGTGGACATTCCATTCCTGTGGACAAAATGCCTGTACCATTCCTAGAATTCTTGCAAACTGCACAAAATACTGTACCATTAGGCTCCTCCCTGAGACGTCGCCAAAAAAGGCTGTTTTTTGTTTGCTTGGATGTATTCACCTTCTGCCATACTGTTTCCTCCCATCAGCACCCCGGGTTCCTGCACAAGAGAGAAGATGGGACGTTCGAGGGGTTCCATGTGGACCTCATGACGGAACTGTCGGACCTCATCGATTTCGACTTCGTCATCAAGGAACCTGCCGACATGAAGTACGGGTACCTGCGGGAGGACGGGACCTGGACTGGCATGGTCGGGGAGCTTGTCAGAAGGGTAAGGCAGTAGCCTGGGTGCGAAACCCATAGCACACTCAACACAAACTATCTCAGTGACGTACTTTGTGTCCAGTGTGCTATGGGTCTGGCAACCAGGCTAGTAAGGCAGCTGAGTAGATGGAGTAGGTATGAACTCCGTAGTTTCCGCCCGCTCCCTAATGTCGCTGGCCAGTCAGGCACCCAGGATAAAGTAGTAGTTTTTGGCTATGTAGGACCAAGTTGTCGATCTAGGTTGTCTCTCCATCTAGGGACGCCCCTCACTACACAGTAATTGTTCAAATCTATCATATCAATGTTGGTGCTGATGCCAATGACTTTGTTATAAACGTCCTTAGCAACTCAAAACCCTAAAGACTGGAAAATCATGCGGCCCGGATGATATTACTCCATACCTCCTATAAGACAGGTATCAGACACCATATCTGCACCCCTGACACTGCTCTTTAACACATCACTTACCTTCGGACAAGTCACTTCTGGTTGGAAAGAGGCTAATGTAACGCGTATCTACAAGGCCGGAGACCGCCACCATGCAAATAACTACAGACCAATTTCTCTGCTCAACACAGTCCCAAAAGTACTGGAACCACTACTAAATAAACACCTAATGCAACAAATCACTCCGATATTGTCACCAGAGCGGATTCAGGACCAAGGACAACACCACGCTACAACTGGCCCGCCTGGTAGATGAATGGACCAGGGCAATGGACAGAGGGGAAGTCGTGGGATGTTTTCCTTGACCTGAAGAAAGCATTCGACAAGGTCTGGCACAAAGGTCTCCTTGCCAAACTATGTGCCCACGAAATACGCGGACCTATCCTCCAATGGTTCCACAGTTATCTGTCCGAAAGGCGACAACGTGTGGTTATTCAGGGCGGAACATCCGAATGGAAATCGCCCCTTGCCGGCGTCCCCCAAGGGTCCGTTCTTGGGCCCAGCCTGTTCATCCTGTATGTCAAAGACTTAACATATTGTTGTACACAGTGTTCTCCAAACTTGTTCGCTGACGATACCTCACTGTCCACCGGTAACAGGTCAATCCTGCATGTAGTCACCTGTGCTCTGTATCAAACTGGCTCACACAGTGGAAACTCGAAGCAAACAGGGATAAGTGCAAGGTGATGTACATCACAACTCGCAACATCCCAAGGCCCCATGTACCAGTCACTCTGGGTGGAACTACCCTGGAAGTTGTGGCTAGTTACAAACATCTAGGTGTCACCTTAACGAACACACTCTCCTGGTCCAAGCACATCGATACAATTTCCACCAAGTCAAGACGATCTGCTGGCCTACTGTGTGCACTAAGAAAGAAGGTGCCAAGTGACATGCTACTCAGGCTATATAAGACCATTACACGACCTGGCCTTGAGTATGCCAACATCGTCTGGGCGGGACTTACCAAGAGTGACGAACGGAAACTGGAGTCTGTACAATACCAAACCGTCAGACTGATCAGTGGACAACATGGACTCCCTTATCCCTCCTACCAAACCTTGTACACCCAACTGTCCCTTCCATCACGTCAGTTCAGACGGAGATTCCATACAGTCACCACCCTGTACAAGCTCCTTAACGGCCACTGTCCGCCACACCTCCAAACCCTGATACCCAGAACCCGTGCATCTGCTACTGAGTCTCGCTATCCCCTCAGGAACAGCAACCGACTGACTGTTGAACTTGCCAAAACCACCAGAGGCCAGAGAACATTTTTTCATCGAGCAACGTCACTCTGGAACACTCTTTCCACTGACGCTCGCACTGCCACCACTATTGCCTCCTTCAAACGAAAGCTATGGGACTCTCTAGGCGACCCCTATAAGCCTTAGGTGTATGACCCTGACCTCTCCACGTTAATGTATTGTATTGTTGTATCGTGCATGTCAATGTTTGTCTTGTCAGCAGGGCAAGCCCTTACAATTGGGCTGCCCTGGCTGTACAATTTGTCTTTTTACAGCCGAACGAATAAATAAATAAATGAATAAATATTAACGTCCTTACAGGAACTAGACATGGCTCTGGGGTTGACTATCACCTCCAGGAGGGAAAGAGTCATCGACTTTAGCGCCGTGGTGGTGGACGAACGACTGGAGATGTTGGTCAAGAAACCTCCGGTCGGTATATTATTATCATAGTACATTATACTAAACTTTATTACAACACAAAGCACGAGTCTATCTACTCTACTAAAAACCTTTAGAAGCAAACAATAATCAGTTAATACTTGTACGTCCGTCAATTGATAGCTAGGTATAATTTGAGAGATACAGACACCTGAAACGCTCGTTGACTTACCACACATTTGACAGTTTTTGAACGTGTAATTGCGGTCAATTTAATGTCATAAAGGGATATTGCTATCAGTTTCATTTTACTCATTAGAGTTCCGCGACCTCATGCCTTCGCCAAATTATGCTAACCTTTATAATTCCTATCATGAAATGCAGCTGATTTAAAGAATCTATTCATTAATTATGTAAATTACACCGAGATTTGCTTAAATGTTTCATGAAGCATCACCTACGCTTCATTATGTCAAGCATCAATTTTAAGCTACCTACATACAAAAAATGACGATCCATCAATCGGTTCTTGAGTCATCATCCTTTAGTCTAGATATATAATTGTCAACAAACGCCCCTGCAGGTCCAGAGCAAGCTGCTAGGCCAGGGAGATCATACTCACGTCAATTCTTTCCTGGCACAAGAGCTACCTATCATTCTAATTTCGTGACCCTAGCTTGAGAGAGAGAGAGAGAGAGAGAGAGAAAGAGAGAGAGAGAGAGATGGAAAGAGACGAACGCCCCTGGAAACATAAAATCTAAATTTGTTAGATTATTCTGTGTTTTCTTATCTTTTAGACCGCAAGAAAGGAATTTTGGCCATTGTGGACAGATATCATGCCCATTCCCGTATGGCTGGTGGTCATGGGGTCGTTTCTCCTGGCCGCCATCGTCATGTTCGTCATCATTCGGGTCAGTCCGTACGAGAATCGGGCGTACTCGGCAGAGGTCGGCGAGGCGAGCCGACTGTCTACCTTCGGGCACAGCCTGTGGATCTGCTACAGCGCGATGAGCTGGCAGGGGGTGGACTACTCGCCCCGATCGGTGTCCGGGCGCTTTCTCTTCGTCTTCTGGTTCGGCTTCATCGTCTGGACACTCATCCTGATCACAGGCGCCATCGCAGGGTTCTTCCTAGCCAGTCCTGTCGCTTTATCCGTGGCCCCCATCGAGTCCTTCGATGATCTGGCGGCAACAGACGGCATACGGCCGGCCTTCTACGGCGGAGGAGCAACCGAAGTGTATTTCAAGAGCTTTCCGTCCTTCCAACGTCTCTATCAGAGGGCGATTCGGGTGAGCTCCACGGATGAGGGGTTGGAGCTCGTGCGCAGGGGAGGAGTGGCCTTCATCAGCGAGGCAACCATTTCCCAATTCTACAGCAACCGGAAGCCGTGTGATCTGATGGCCATCCACGACGGCAACACCGAATCGACAAGGTACCTGGCTATCGGACTGCCGGTGGGGTCTCCCTTCAGGGAGGTGATCAACATCGCCATCATGCAGCTGAGGGAGAGTGGCAGACTGCACTTCCTGTACAGGAAATGGGTTGTAAGTGTGACGGACATTGTGCTTTTCTTTCTTTCCACCTCGACCAGCATATATTGTATTCCTGTATTCAAAAGTAACCAGTCGTTCTAGATGAATATGCATCTTAATTAACTAGAAAAGATCTTGTTAAACCATCATGGGTAGCTACAATAACACACTGGGTACTCATGTCCGATGGGCACCGTAGACTGTCAACACTTGTTTATCAACCATGATTTTAGTTACCTCCATGATCAAACGCGAGCCTCACGTTTGATGGATCCCTGAGAGTATCTGAGTTTAGAGACTACCTAACGAAACACAGGGTTCAATACAACAACAATCTACAAAAACAAAAATAACTGTCATGTTTGCAGACTTCCGGGGAGTGCACTCCGCCCGACAGTTTTGCGAAGACCCGTCCTGCCAGTTTTCAGAGGCTGACCACCTCGGACCTCATGCCGGTGTTCATCGAGCTTGTTGTGGCCGCCATCTTGGCGCTGTGCATCATGGGAATCGAGGTGAAATGGGACAAGCGCAGGGCTAAGGTAAGTCTCAACAGAACGTCCTCTTCAATGCTGCTCAATTATAGATTACAAAATTACTAGTAGTGAGATTTTTGTGTCCCTCTCTTTATTTGTATGTGTATTGATGATGAATATTGTGTAAATATTATATGGTCATCACGAAAGTACCTGTAGAAAAGATCGTTGCAATGTTTTCATCATCCGTTGAATACACGGTGCTTCTTAAGGTTTAAGATAAGGACATGGATAGTCTTGAAGCAGATGGTGGGTGAAAAGATCAAGATCCTGGCTGTCTAAATCTCTCGCACGTTCCATGATAGAAAACGCCACGATATTTCAAGCATCTGCTTGGGGAATATCTGAAGGTCACATACATTATACAATGCACATACATGCTTGTCGTTTGTTTTGTTTTTTTTTTTCGGTCGCAATGATACCGCCGTACGTCGTAGTTTTGAGAAGAAAAGTGTGCAATGTTAGCTTAATTTTCTAAATTGTTGTGCCCTGTTGCATCCAGAATGGAAATTATTAATGATATTTGGTGCATGGATAGAGTGGCCTCACATCTGGAGATTTTGGGCCCCCTGTAGGGCCGGGGCTCTCCTTGGTACTGAAGCAGCATTTTCAGTTTTTGTATCTTTTGTTCTGAAGATGCTATGATTTTACCTTTCCCCCTGTCACCTCAGCAGCCTGATGCAGCATCGTCGGGGAAATCAGCCGGGCAGCGTGATGACGACACAAACGTTTGAGCGAGATCCTCCATGTAGCCGGCGGACCGTCTGGTCGTGGGAGTGACCAGTTGGGACCAGTTGGAACCAGCGTGGGACCAGTTGGAAGAACCATGACCTAAAAAAACGCCAAAGATGCTTCCAAACTATTGACTATCGTTTGGCGTATCAAATTATCGATGGAGCTATAAGATGCTATGAAGTCGATGTTCTACTTGACTAATATGAGTAGTCGTAAGGACACTACTCTCCAAGCAGAGGTTTGGGTTTTGGGTTATTTTCGGGCGTGTTTTTAGCCTTTTCTTAATCGGGGCTTCTTTTTACACTGGAATTTTTAATGGGAATTTTTCTTGAGTGAAAGAAAAATTCAGTGAAAAAAAAACGATAAAAAAGTCTAAAAACACGCCAAAAATAACCCAAAACCCAAACCTCTGATTGGAGAGTAAGGACACTGCCTCACGGTGAGGTGACTGTCATAATTATAGGGTCTTTGCACTCACGTGATTAGGGCGTAGGTATTGTCCGCCATGTTGAATAATCAAGAGTCAACTACACGTGTATTATGCCTCGTGCAGTGTGGTCATTAATTATACTGATGAAGGCGACAGTGGTCGCTGGAAATTTGATCTGTCCGTAAATTGTGTGTTGGAATAAAGTTCACAACGTTTTACTATAAGTGACTGTAGTTACATCCACAGACTCAGCGTTTCCCGGCCACATCTTTAATACTGGTTTTAACCATCCAACATGGCGGACGATACTTACGTCATAGTCACGTGAGTGAAACACATCCCACTGTTAATCGTGAAGCTGTAGCTCAATCATTATACCTATACAAGAGCTGTCAGCGGATTTTATGGAGAACAATACATCGATTCATATGTGTAAGAATAAAGCAAATCAAATAAATGAACATCATTCAGCATGTGCTGTCTATTGCCTTTGTCAGATGATATGTTTTCGGTTTGAGCTTGGTGGAGCAGCTTAAATTTGGTGTGGGTATGGAGGTCAACTCAGGAAGTTATGAATGGATCTTTTGATATTTCACACGCACACAAACACACTCACACACACACACACACACACACACACACACACACACACACACACACAAACACACACACACACACATATAGATATCTTGGCCATATATATATATATATAGAGAGAGAGAGAGAGGAGAGGGTAGATAGATAGATAGATAGATGGACAGTTGGTTTATATATTATAAAGACACGCCCTCGCGTACCTGCCACCTGTCGTATAACAAGGACACGGATGGGCTGCGCTCTTCTGCCAACATCCGTCCTTTTGTCCCAGGTATTGCTCATGACATTGTCGCTTGACAAGAGGGTGCGGGTGGGTACATGGTCCATTATGTTCTCCTCCTGGGGCTGCCCCGGGTCGGTCCCCCAGCCCTGGGGCTTCCATCTGCCCCTTCCCCTCCCCCACATCCCCTGGGCATGGACGGAGTCCGACTTAACATGAGTAACATCTCGCCATCAAGGGGGCTGCAGTTCAAACTCCACCTGTTAGGAAGCGTTGCTGTACTGCCAATGATTACCCAGTCCTGAAAACAAGGTGCACTGATGTCATCCATAAAATTGCTTGATGTGGCATAATTAGTTCGTGCCCCTATTCCTGCTCCCGTGAGTGAGGCGCATACAAAGTAACCTACAGTAACAGTTGTTGATGATATAGGAAGGCGTTTTATAATGAGGCCATTTTGATTTTGATTATATGGATGGCATCCACTGGGAACCCCAAAACTGAAGCGAGCGTGCGAATAAAAAAAAGTTTGGCTGAAAAAGTTGCTTTCATCATGAAATCTACGTGGTCATGAAGGTTGAACAAATGACAAAGAGTATGGTATGGCGAATTATTTACTCTTCAAATTCATTCTTTACATTTTCGTCTTTTTCGTTTGATTTTGTCATTTTACGATATTGGTGTGGTTTGGAAATATATTTTTTTGCAACTTACGGTATATATTGCTCAGTTTGCAACTGTTTTGTACTATCCGATTTACAGTATGGTTGAAAACATTTTTTTGAAACGGCCGAAAATTCATGCGCGCGCGGATGTCATCCATATAATCAAATCAACATGGCCGCTTTTACTTGGCGAAGGCATGCATATGTGTTCCCAGAACTAGTTTTCGTTATTGTCCTGTCATGTGGACGAATGGGAATGAAAGTTTGGCCTTTATTTTCGTCCCCCATTATTTTTGAGAGTTCGCGCCCCCGTTCTTGATCCCGTGAGTGAGACGCATACAAAGTACTTTACAGTTTGGATTCTACACCGTCAGGCGGCATGGCTTGGGCGGTGTTTCCTCTAGTCGCTTCGGCTCTCTTGGCGATCACTTCTGTTTCTGCACAAGATGCCAACCCAACAGGTAAACTACATGTCTTGCTTTCTTTGTGCATTTTACTGTCTGAAGTCTCTGAACGCTTCAATTCAGGAAGTCCATCCAAGTATGTTTCTTCTTAGAAGCCAGAGTCGCTCTACTGCCTTTATACCTGTGACAGCCCAGGTAAACATCTGTCTACAGTCATACAGAGTAAGATTTTTTTTTGGCAGACCACACCACATGCTAGTGAGACGGTTGCTCTACTATACGGTTTGGGGAATCTGAACGCAACCATTTGTTTTTGGGTGGGCCGGCTGATCTCTCTCTTCGCAGCCAACGTCCTCTGCTGCATACAACCCTCCATGTTTGACGTTTTACATGTTTGGGGGCCCGCATGCCCTTTTCCGTAGAGCGTAATCGGCCGTTTTGATTCTACGTAGCGTAGACGGACCGCTCTAATTCAACGTAGAGCGTAATTGGCGCATTTTGCGTAGAGTATATTCGCCACTTTAATGCCACGTAATGCGTTGTAGCCACTTGGAATTTATCGTAAAGCGTAATCGAGAGATCTCAAAATTTAGCGCAGAGCGTTGTCGGGACTGCCCCCCCCCCCCATGCAGGCCCCCAAGTTTGTGTTCAGCTCCTCTTGATCATGATATACAGGAGCTAGATATGTACGCATATCTCATAAACGAGTATTGTCTTCATAGAAATGTCTATTCCCTTCACATGGGAAGAACATCGATCTGCCATTTATTAATTATTACGTGAAGGGATTTTCTCCAAAATCTATCCATTTAAAGGCAATCAATGCAATTTCAGGGAGGCAAAATATAAAAACAAATATTATGGATGATCGAGTAAATGACTGACATTTACTGACATGTTTTAGCACAAGGTCGCCATTTCGTCATTATTTCATAATAGCTTGAAGCATTTGAAACAGCAAGCTAAATATCAGTCGAGTCTTTTGGGGGTACCGCTCATATGTACATGTAGCCAGAACCACCCTAAGATGCAAAGCAAGCTGTAACATCGGTATCGCATTTCGATAGATATCAGTATGCTTAAGGCCATAGGATTGACCAGAAAATTGACTTTGAAAATTTAAATTTCGTTCTGCCGCCCTGAAACTGCATTGGATGTCATAACGGTGTTTTATATGGCTTGTATAACTTGAGGTAGGAACTAACCCACAAGAGGCCCTCAACGCTGCACTCAGCACAACAAAGCCTACATTATGCATGCACATCTGACCTCTCACATTCTAACTACTCCAGTCAGCAATGAACAATTAATTGCACGCTCCTATCTCAGATGTTTGAAAGAAAAGTAAGTGTCAATGGAAACAAGGAGGTCAAAAATCAACATTTAAAGCTCCTTGGAGGAGGGAGAGTTATTGGTCATTTTTGGTCGAACTATTTTGTATACACGCGGAGTAATACAGAATACAGACTGAAAGTTGTACGTCTCGACCTTGAACAAGGTGGTTTAAGGGGCTGTTCATTAGATACTACGAATGGTTCGAGTTAGATATGAATGTTTATGTAATGATGTGCGATGCGTCGTTGCGAACCTGCTGTGCTCCGTCGATACTGGCTGAACAATTCAGTCATGGTCGCCACTTAGGCCATGTTAATTCGGTAATATGGATGACATCCACGCGCGCATGAATTGTCGACCATTTCCAAAAAAGGAAGGTTTTCAGCCAATAAAAAATTGGTAAATAGTACAAAACAGTTGCAAAATAAGAAAATAAATACCGTAGGTTGCATTAAAAAATCGTAAAACGATACCAATGTCGTAGGTGGCCAAAATCAAACGAAAAAGATGAAAATATAAAGAAATGAATTTGAGTAAATTATTCGTCATAGAGTCCATTCCGCGTCACCGAGTGGGTTTTTTCTCCATGTTTCTAATACGTTTGAATTATTTAGAAGAAAAGAATACCCCAGTAACAAAAGTCCTAAATTTTTCAAAAATTTGAAAATGAAAATTTGAATATATTTGAATTCATTCATATATTTCTGAAACATTTTGAATGTGACTGTACAAAGATCTCTTTCTTTAGAATAAATTTGAACTACCCATGTGTTTCTTTCACAATTCGAAATATTTAGAACTATTTCAAACAAATAACCAAATGGTAGATGTGGGTAATTGCCCCCATAAAAGTAGGTGCTAATCCTACTCTTCTGTCTTCCTCTGTATATTTTTAGATTTCACTGCTGGACACTGGTGGCTCTTTTGTTGTAAGGCATCAATGCCTGACACCCAGGCAGTCTACCCTGTACTCCACAGGGATGTGTGAATTACTTCCTTCCCATCCCACTGACCTATTTACAAAATGTTAGAAATAATTCGAAATAATGGTAAAAAATAGGTAGAGTGCTGTTAGAAATATTTAGAAACTATTGGAAATGTCATAATCCACATCAGGAATATTTCAAACGTTTTAGAAAACCAGGGAATTATTTAGAATATTGACAAGATGTTCAAAATATTTCCAAATTATGAAATTTCTTAGACAAACAATTACAAAGAATTCAAAACATTTCTAAATAATGACAATAACAACCCACTCGGTGACGCGGAATTGACTCTACTATACTTCATGGCATTTGTAAAACCTTCATGACCACGTTTAAGGCAACTTTTTTTTGCCAAACTTTATTTATTCGCACGCTCGCATCAGTTTTGGGGTTCCCAGAGGATGTCATCCATATAATGAAATCATGACCTTATTCAATTACGGTTCACCATAAGCATTGTTATCCATTGCAAGTCTCTCGGCTGGATACTGGTGCTCTGAGGCTGGGATATTTGGAAGGCTAACGTCGCTTAGTTCAATATCTGTCATAGCCAGGGGAACTATTAACGAAACGTGCACGTGGTGAAAAAACGAATCGACCTTACATGCTGAGACTTGTGCTTGTACATATGGGTATTTTTTTGTTTATTAACTCACAGATTGTAAAACGCTGATTTAATATTATATTATATTTTCTTCCATTACTAAGAAACGAAAAGAAACCGAATTTACTTAATTACTTAATTGTAGCTACTTAACTAACGTTATCTATATTCCATCCTTTTGTTGTGACCTGTACTTAACCCAGTGTGTATGTGTGTACAATAAAGGTTCATTCAGCATTAATAAGTCTTCAATTCCTTTTCTTTTTTCCAGACTCCGTTGGTTCCAAGACGGTCATTGTTGGCGCTGTAGAGGTGGTGTTTTGATTTCCTCTCTCTGATTCAGTTATCGCTATCATGTCCACTAGCATGTATCCGCAACTTCATAAAACAGTGTGTATGAGTGAGAGATCTCTAGTGCAGTATATCACTGAAACACACTGTTTTATGAAGTTCTGGTAAATATAGAGATCTATTTAGGGGCAGCTTTATACGGTGTCAAATATATGTGTAGCATTAATATTAATAGAGATAATCAATAATCACTCTAGGGAGTTTAAATTTTCAATTCTAGAATTTGAAATTACATCACTTCTATTCGTACCTAGGTCATACACAGAGGCTAAGCCGGCAATGAACACTTGAACAGGAGTCATATGCCCGAAGAGGAAAAAAATCATTTTACACCCCCTCCCCTAAAAAAATCCAGTTGAGTTGTAGAATCTGTTAAAGAGGCTATGTTTAAGACTTACGTGTATGGCTAAAGGCCGGTAGACTGACTAAATCCCGTGTCTTTAGTCTGATGTTTACCTGAAGAAGAACGAAGACGGCTCCTATGAAGGGTTCGACCAAGACGTTCTTGATGAACTCTCCAAACTTACCGGGCTCAACTTCCGCGTTAAGGTACAAAATTCTTTTATATAAATATATATGTTCCAACATTTCTTGACTAAACATGGTGACAGCACACTCAAGTTATAATTTATATCAACTTATTTTATGCCGCCACCAACGTAGAGGACGAATACAGGACAAGCCAATATTTATTTTCAATTGTCATAAGTTAAGTGAGGAAAGCCGTGTAAAGTGCCTTTCCCAAGGGCACAAGATCGGTGGCATGTCAGGACTCGAACCCGGGACTTATTGGTTCCGAGTCGAGCACTCTGCCGCTACGCCCCACCGCTGTACAGAATTCACCATATAAAAGCTGTACTGAATATGGTAGTGTTGGAAATATTCTTGTTTAATTCTGCAGAAAACATAATTCTCTAGTACCAAGATAAATACATAGTAAAGTAAACCCCTTATTGATTATAATTCAACCTAAGCTATGCCTAGCTAAAACTACTAAGCATAAACTAGGTCGTTAATGTTTTTGTTGTTGTTATTGTTGTGATTTGTGCTTAAATGGTGAGACCAAGTCTACAATAAATGTAAGACTTTAGTTCAGTCATAAGTAAATTTCCTCCCCAGATACTTGAATAGATATCACATTATGTAGTAAAGACAAATTTATATTCTTATTAACATTATTTAACGTATTCTTGCATCCTCCTGCATTTATACACTTACCTAGAAGTGAGAGGAGGCTGAATGTACTTAGTGTAAAGAAAATATACTAATTTCTATAGGTCTAATGTACATGAATAAACATATGACTTGTGCTTAGCGCAGCTGTGTGGCAAACTATACAATAAACGTCTTCATTTTTGTTTCTCCTGGACCGGTCCAGTCCCCAGATGACGGTCGGTACGGGATGAAGGTTGACGGCGGCTGGACTGGGATGATGAGTCAGCTCATCAATAAGGTAACAGAGAACAGTTTTTTGTAGCCTGGGTGTCAGACTATTTCCAGGGCTTTCACACAAGTCAGCTCCTCGGCTCTGGGGCCTCAGCCTTGGTACTATCCTATTCGTATGCCGGGGCATACAAATAGGAGCGAGTTGTATGGATGCCCCGGCATACAGATAGGATGGCACCCAGGCTACAGTTTTTGCCCTATGAAGAATTCTAGATCTATAGTTACGGACCCTAAGACGCGATAAAATTTCTAATAAAGTGCACTTCACACATGTGAAAATTGAACATGTTTGAATCGAAGATACAAACGTTAACTACAACGTATCTAGAAAAACAATCTGTCGGCGTATCTGCTTGTGACGTACACTATGGAATCGCCCCCAACTGAACTGCAGCCGGCTCACCCGGAAAGCCAGTTGCGTAATACTAGTACGCGACTCCGCCAATGTCCGTCTCGTAAACGGTCGTCACCTTAGCTTTTGAAGCGGTCAATGCCATACTAGTATCACAGGACGGCTATCTAATTTTTTTTTCTGACCGGTCGCTACCGCCGTAGTTCGTTCGAGTGAGCCGAGAAATTCTGAAAGACGCGGCAAATTTAGGAGCACGTGTAGATCTGCACTGCGATTGGTCAGGGCGGATCAAGCTTACACTGTGATTGGCTAAGACAGGTCGTGCCCCGCCCGTGCTCACCACGTGATAGAAGTCCACTTGTACATCACTGTTGCGAGTTACTGTTGCGCAACATCAACTCATGACCCCATAGGTATCTACATAAAAATCCATAAATGTGTCAGCACGGTCCATCCACACTGTGATGTTTGCAGTGGCGTAGGTTAGGGTTCTTGGACCCGTTTCGAATCTGAGCTTGTGCTTTAAGCTTTTATTTTTTTAAATAACACCTCAACTATTTTTTCATGATCCTCCCTTACATGTGAAAGTTCGAATGTTGCTTTTTAAAAGTATATTTTTTTACCTCAAAAAAGGTATGCTACGATTGGAAATGGCATAAACCGGTCAGCCATATGGCATCGAAATGGCGAGGACCATTCTAAAAGGGACGACCGTTTACGAGACGGACATTTTCCGTGTAGAGTTTTAAAACTTCTTCATTTCATTCCAGGAAATTGACATGGCCATGGGACTGTTCATCACAATGGAGAGAGAGAAATACGTCGACTTCAGCAAACCGCTCCTGGAGGAACATCTGGAGATACTGGTGAAAAAACCTGAGGTAGGGGGCTCATGTCATTTTTACTGTACACACTATTCTTTCAAAACGCCTCTGAAGTTTCGAAACCGGTTGCTAGGGGCCAAAGCTATACCAGTTTTTCTTGACATCAAACCTATTAAGACCACATAATGTCCCAGACAAAAGTCCTGTAAGTTATGCTGCAGTACCAAGGACAGCCACCGGTCGGCTTGCCCGTCCCGGAAGTTATGCTGCAGTACCAAGGACAGCCGCCCTGAGGTCCTTAATTGAACTTGACCTTCGTATTCCCAAGGCTTACCCACATATCAACTATCATTCCAAATTTCCAATCCATACAGGCCTTCTTAAGTTATGCTTACCCCATGGCCCAAAATATGCGAAAATACGGACCAAAAACAATACCTCAATTTGTTGTATGATGTTTAAATGATACTGTTTTATTGACTCCTACATTTGCCTTTTCTTGATGCTTTGTTTCTTATTTTCAGATAAATTACGCGCGCTGGTGGCATTCTGATTATGGCATCATGTCCAGTGAATTATGGTTTATAGTCGCCATGTCGTTTCTCCTGGTCGGCATCGTCATGTTCGTCATCATTCGGCTCAGTCCGTACGAGAATCGGGCGTACTCGGCAGAGGTCGGCGAGGCGAGCCGACTGTCTACCTTCGGGCACAGCCTGTGGATCTGCTACAGCGCGATGAGCTGGCAGGGGGTGGACTACTCGCCCCGATCCGTGTCCGGACGCTTTCTCTTCGTCTTCTGGTTCGGCTTCATCGTCTGGACGCTCATCCTGGTCACGGGCGCCATCGCAGGGTTCTTCCTCGCCAGCCCGGTCAGTTTTTCCATGCCCCCCGTCAAGTCGTTCAATGATCTGGCGGCAGCAGGCGGGTTCCGCCCTGCTCTCATTTCTGGATCGCCTGGCGAGATTTTCTTCAAAGACTCCCAAGTCGCCTCCTACCGACGTATCTACGACAGGGCCGTTAAGGTGACCAGCGTGAAGGAAGGACTGAAACAGGTGCGTCTTGGCGACAACCCTCTCATCTGCCAGTCCACTACCGCCCGTTTCCATAGCAACCAGAAACCCTGCGATCTGATGTACACTCACAACGAGCAAGGCTTGGCGGGAAGGCGGGCTGTTGGTATCGGGGTGCAGAAGGGTTCTCCGCTGAAAGGGCAGCTGAACGACGCCATCTTGCGGCTGAAGGAAGACGGCACCCTCCACGAGTTGTATCAGAAATGGACCGGGGTTCTGGAAGGGCAGTGTCCCGCCAACCCTCCCGCTAGCGCTACTAAACAGCCGGCTTTTCAGTATCACCCGATGGGCCTCCTAGACGTGCTGCCGCTCTTCGTCGCGCTCCTGGTGGCTGGTGGCTGCCATATTGGCGCTGTGCATCATGGGGGTTGAGGTGCTTTGGGATAAGCGCCAATCCGAGGTGAGTGGATGGAAGGTTTCACATGACGTCATAGGGACACAAGCAAGGAAGGAACTATTTACATTTCAGTAAATTGTAGCTCAAGCGCTTTTGGATATTTAGAGATATTCTGACATAATCGACTATCAGTACCGGAAGAGTATTTTTAAATGTCGATAAGAAAATGGAAAATAGCTGCCGTCCTCATTGCTCAATTAAAGGAATTAATATACGATCTCCAACAGAGCTCAAAACCATCGCTCAACCAGGACGAGGGACGATACAGACTTACAGGAATTAATTGATTCAATTTACCTCTCCACAGGAAACCCGGAAGGCCGCACCCCCAGTCAACATGACAGCTGATTGTGAGGACACCAACATTTGAAGGAAAGGAAATTTGAAGTCATTTCAAGTGGACAACTGTTTGCTTTAGAAGTCAGATAGTGATTAACTGTGGGAAACCCTAGAAAGGGAATTTTAAGGATGTGTTAACTGCAATGTCAAAATCAAAGACATGTTTAGTAGTTTGAAGATTTGCCCTGAAGGGAAGTAATTGTAAGTCATGTTTTCATATACATGTATATTGTAAAAATGTCTGTATTAAAGGGGCATTATGTAAAATTTATGCACAAAAGTGAAAAGTTGAAATATTTTAGTTGAAAAAATTCGCGTGATTCTAATTTACTCCCAGGTTTCGACATATTTGTGTCATTATCTTACATTTCTGACATTTTTTATTGGAGCTAAAACAGCCAACACTGGAGCTCAGTTTGTGGCAGAAACTATCAGAATGCAAACAAACATCATTGACAGCTGGGTTTCCAACTTACAAACACACTCGCAATTATAAGGCGTCATATTTTGGCATCTCTATTCCTTGACTGGCACTTTTCTTGCAATGCGAGATACTTCGTAGATACTGTGTAAGAAATGGAGCTGAGAAATGACCAGAACATTCACTTTTTGTATCGTCCTAATGTTACATAATGCAGCTTAAAGACAAGTAAAATCTGAGATTTTATACCTCCGGGATTTTTATTGTATATTTTTATATGTTGTTTGTTATGTTAACAAAGTATTTATCAAGACCGGACACCCCTCTGTGCGAGGGGTCAGCTTCATGGACCAGACCGTAAATACCTAATACACGCCAAAGGTCAACGGTCGCGACCATTTTCACACTCAAAGGGGTGTTCTGGGGCCACCAAAAGGCACCATTTTTACGCCCGAAAACACATATACAATAAAAACAAAAGAACGTGCATCATCTACAGCCCAATAGCAAAACATATACCGAGTCCCAAAAGAATCCGTCCACCCAAACGCGAGAAACAGCTGCGAACATGAAAATCTAAATCTCTCACAAAACCCTTCCGCGGAAGGATGTCTCCTCCCCCGGAGGTAAAAATGGTTTGAATCGTGTCAGTATTACTCTCATCTGAAGCTCTAGACTATTTCACAACAGCGCCACCTATACATTCCTTACTAACCCGCAACCTGAAATTAACTCAATGCATGAAACAGAGCCACCTTGCGACTTCGTCTGTACATTACAGTTTCCAGATACTAGTATGTTGCATGTTGGTTACGATCGTTTGGATCGATTTGATGCTTTCGGCTGATATATATTCAAGAAATGTAGACTGAGGTTAGAGAAGCTTTGCTATTTTAAAAACAGCACTATGTAACCGGAACGGTTAACTAAAATGATTTACTGTTTTGTAACGTTATACAGTACTATATTGTAACGCTACTACTTGTCGTTATATGGTCATTTTAATTAGTTCTTTTAACGGAACTATTTGTTATTTTAACCACTGGTACATTAGAGTTAATGAATAATGTGTTACAAGTTGTTTTACCCTTACCTAATGTACGGGGCATGTAATTCAGCCTTCGGGCTGCGAAATGTTCTTTGAATATGAAACCCATATATATGAAGTAGACACTATTCAGCTGAAAAATAAACTGTCATCTATAATTCTAGATCTGCTGAAACAATAAATATTATCTTGGCGTATTCACCGGTGTCTACATGTGTCAGTTCTATAATAATACTGGTTTATTTCTTTCATACTATGCTGTACAGAGTAGCAGGGTCCCCGTAGGGCCCTGAATTGATCTGCCGCATTACAAATTGTTAAAAACGGTTGGCACAAATATTAAAAGCGATTATTAAAGACAGTTAAAAACAGTAATTATTAAAAGTATTTACAATAGGTGGCGATCATAGTCAAGCGGTTAAAAACATCAAAATTGTTAAAAGTATTTACAATAGCATATACCGTGTCATGACAGATTGTTGTTCTTGTTCAGTAGTCTTACAAGGAAAGGTATGCTACTGTTTCTAAATCTTTCAGTTCTAGTTCTGATTGTGTCCAGATCGTTACAATGTCTTGTGTGCCTGTTACTTGTCTGCCCACGGGAGGGGGGAGCAAGTTTCTAAAGAGCGCACTGTTCAACAGTTTCTTCCCGAAGCGGAGGCACAGCTGTTCCCGTCTTGTTCTCAATGGTTGAAGACCAAGCTGTGCACAGGCGTCTGCGTAGCTGGTGTACCTTCTCCCCAGGATAATCCTGCATGCCCTCCTTTGGATGGATTCGATCTGCGATGACTGTTTGTTTGTAAGTCCTGAGCTCCACACCGGGGCTGCGTACTCTAGTACCGGCCTCACGTATGTAGTGTACACTGTAGTCATGTCGGTCGTCGGTAGGTTGAAATGTTTTAGGCGCTTTAAGATGAACAGACGCTTGCTACCTTGTGTAGACATATGGTTGACTTGTGTGTCCCATTTTAAGTCTGTCTGTATCCACACTCCTAGCAGTTTTGCGATCTGAACGGTCTGGAGTACGTGACCATCGATCTGTACGGACGGTAGTGTGGGTGGGATTCTGGTGAAACAGAAGTGCATCACCTTACATTTTTTCGGGTGAAGTTTCATTTTACTCTCTTCCGTCCAACTTTCCAGATCGCTGAGGTCTCGCTGCAGTGACGACTGGTCTTGAATCTGTTTTGTCTCTATCAAGTTCAGATCGTCGACGAACTTCCAATGATGCGAGACTGAGTTTTGAGCTGCACTGTTTATGGTAGCAATGAATATAATTGGCGCCAATACGGTTCCTTGGGGAAGACCGCATGTTAAGACCTCCCATTCGGAGAGTGTTCCCTGATACAGAACCCGTTGTCGTCTCCCGGACAAGAAGTCGCATAACCACGGTACGAGAGCTGGTCTGCACCCGAGGTCTAACAGACGTGTTACGGCAATGGTGTGGTCGACACGGTCGAACGCTTTGGAATAGTCTGTCAGGACCAGGCTACTCACGGTGCCGGTGCGGTCGGAGTTCTTGTAGAGCAGGTGCATGATGTCCACTAAGCAGTGAGTGGTTGACCGCCCAGGTAGACCCCCGAACTGCTTAGCGTCAATGTTGGGGGTTATGTCTTTTAAGATATGTTCGGCGACGAAACTTTCGCACACCTTCGCCAGGAGAGAGGTAAGTGAAACTGGTCGAAGTTCGTTTACTGATGGTGGTTTTGTTTTGGCTAAGGGGATCACTGTGGCTTCTCGCCACTCCCATGGAACACGTCCTTCTGCCAAGGATGCGTTGAGTATCCAGGTAAGTGGGGTACTTAGTTCGCAGGCAAACTCCTTCGTCAGCCGCCCAGTGACGTTATCTGGGCCCGCTGCTTTCCGGACACGGATGTTACTGAGTTTGTTGTACATTTCCCACACTTTGATCTGAGGTGGCATAGGTGAGGGGAGGAAGGCAGGTAAGTACGTGGTGTCCAATGGTGGTAAAGCTTTCGTTATGTTACTCAGTGTAACATTAATGGCGTCTGCTGTAGCTTTTGTGTCCTCTACAGGGATCCCTTCCACGCTGATCGTTGGGCTGGTTTTTCCGATGTTTGCCATTGATCTAATCTCATCGTGCCAGTTCGAAGGATCCAGTTTCCTAAGATTCTGTACTTACGATTTTGTAGAAGGACTGACGAGCTCTCTTGATTCTTGACTGGGTTTTGTTTCTCAGGGCTTTCCACTTATTTGTCTTCCCGGCTGCGAAGGCCTTCTGACGTTTGGACAAGAGTGCTTTAATTGCGGGAGTCATCCACGGCTTATCCTTAATGTGTAGTTTGATACGGCGAGTGGGAAAGTGTTCGTCCATCTTCTGATGGAGGGTGCTGTAAAATGCCGTCGTCATCGCTTGGCTTCCCTCTTTGCTTGCAACCTCAGACCAGTCATGTGATGTTATCCACGTTCCAAAGGAACGTACTCTAGAGTCGGGCATGGGACGTACTGTCTTTTTCCTCACGACGTTTGACTGGATGTGTTGTTTTGGTGTGACTATCACTGTCCGGTGGTCACTCATTCCCACAGGTGCAATAGTTGAGCACGGTTTATAGAAACGGCCCAAGTTAGTGATTATCAAGTCGAGAATGGCATCCTGTCGGGTTGGAATGTTGACTATTTGCGTCATGTTGGTGCAGGTGCACAGCTGTTTCACATCCATCCTGTTGAAATCCCCACCTATACAGATCCCGATGTCAGCGTACTTTGTTCTAAGGTGGTCAACAGTGTCCACTAGGTGATCATGTAGCAGCTCTTGATGTGGTGACCCAGGTGGGAGGTAGACTGCACACACTGCTAGGCCAGTGACCTCACGTGGCAGTCGCGGTGGTCTAGTGAATATCCAGGTACACTCCAGTTCAGGGGGAACCTCGATCTCTAACTTACGGGCATAAAACTTGTCACAGACATATATCGCTACTCCGCCGCCAGTTTGGATCGGTCGTGGTTTTGAGAACAGAGTGAACCCGTCTATGTTGCTCATCTCTTCCGGTTGTTCTGGGGTAAACCAAGTTTCTGATACGATGGCAACCTGGATGTTGTTTTCTTGGAGAACATACTGAAATTCTTCCATTTTATTCCGGAGGGACCTGGTGTTGCTGACCATGAATGTTGGCATGGGGTAAGTTGATTGACATGGAACAGGTTTTGCGTATTCTTTACATACAATTGACTTCAGTACTCTACTGCGGGTCTCCCTTGCTGATTGACTGAGGGATCGGTTCATGCAATTCCCGGTGTGTGATTTGCATATCAGAGACTTTGAATTCCTCTCTGCTTGGGGCCGATTATTTAGAACTGTTTGTATCTTCCCAATCATGCTCTTTCCCGCTTTTGTTCCCCTAGGCCGACTACGCATCCGTAGTACTCCCATCTCCTTTAAATGACCCTTTAGTTGTGCCGTCAGAGGTAAACAGGATCGCTTGCAGTTTCGGAAGAACTGACTAGAGTACCTGTACAAGGTTGCCATGATGGGGAGGGCTCGTTGTGCTTGTAATCGTCGGGAGACTTCTGGCGACTAGGCGCGATTTCTTGACACTAGACGGGCTTGTCTGGGTTGTCTCCTAAGTAGCACACGTTGTCGGCACAAATCGGTCCCTCTTGTTGGAGATACATGCCACAATCAACACGATACTGGGTAAACTAGCGGAGCTGCCATAACCTGCGGCTGCCATGAAAGCGCCACCTATCTATACTTCTACAAGTACTGAGCTAATTTTACTTTTCAACTTCACTCATGGCTACCTCAAAAATGTCACTTCTACAAGTGAAGTGCACGAGACATATCCTCACGTGTACGGTGTAGTGTTTTCTTGTTATGTAGTGCTTAACTTTCTTGTGTTCTTTTCATTTCGAATTGGGCGAAAATCAGAGCACTCGGTGATGTTAACCATAGGATTTACTATCTGTGGCCTAGGTGAGGTCGCAGGCAAGTGGAGCCGTTAAAAGATAAAATAATATTCACGATCAAGCTCGGCTGAAGTTCGGGAGCAGTCTGACTGAATTAATAATAATAATAATAATAATAATAATAATAATAATAATAATAATAATAATAATAATGCGGGTTTTATTTGAAACACCTCACAACCCGAAGGCTGAATTACATGTCCCGTACATTGTATAAAAACATATTGTGACAATATAATCATTACATTTTACAATACAACACTAAAAGTTAAAATACCAACCTCATTAAAAGTACTAGATTAAAATCAAATATATAACGGCATGTACATTACAAGATTACATTACAGAGTGCTTGCTGTGCGTGCTGGCAATTGGTCTAGTTTTTTGTTCTGTCTTGTTTCCCTCCCACTGATCTCTCCCCGAAGTCGAGGAAACCAATGTCTGTACTGTTCAGACTTGTACAGCTTCTGGGCAAACTTCAGACACAGAGAGACACGTCGGTCTTCGAGTTTCTGGAGCTGTAGTGCTTCACATGCTGCAGAGTAACTGTGAAAGGTGTTGCCGAGGATGATCTTAGTTGCCCGCACTTGGATGTTCTCTAGCTTCCTCCGTTGACTGGACGTTAAGCCTGGATGCCACAGGGGTGTTGCATACTCCAGGACCGGCCGTACGAAACTCGTGTAAACAGTAACCAAGTCGTGTGTTGGTAGGTGAAACTGCCTCAGCCTAATACCACGCCTGCCTTTGATACGAATTGAACTTCAGTTCAATTTGACCTCCAAACATGTACGCCTCGAACACTTATGATGACTTATATACTCCAAAACCCCAGCCAATCATGAAGTTAAAACACAATCGCTTTAAACATTTTGAAGTATTCGGCCGTCGCAGCCGAACAGTAGACGACCTCACCGAACACCAGCCAACCACAGCCAACCTTGCTCCTGACCTTATCCTAAGGCCACAGTACGTAAATTTTATGGATGATATCGTCCGCAGACTCCAAGTCGAATGCAAGAGGGCGAGAAAAAGGTGGCCCCCCAAAAAATAAAATTCCTATATTCTCAAATTTTGACATCATAAACCCTGTTAAACAAGAAATGATGTCTATATTGTGCTAACTTTACTGCCAACTATCACAACATCCATTTGACAATGAAACAAATTTGAAAAAGGAAAGTTTTCAACCATAGTTTTATTCAGTGGTAACATATGAAGGGAATGAAATACATTACTGCATCAAAGTAAAAGTCAAAACAATAAATCAGAGCCTGTCTTGTCTCCTGTTTTCATGTTAAACTGCCACACACGTTCCGGCATGGCAAGACATGACATTTTGCCCATTTCCGACATGTTAACCACAGTCAGAGGGCATAAAATTTTCTTCTTTTTTTCCGAAATCAGGCGAAAATCAATTCTCTCGCTCATGTTATCCATAAAAATTACCTGCTGTGGCCTTACCATGGCTTGGAGGACTTGTGACAGAACACAGTGCACGAGAGGCGACCCCTAGAAAAAAAGAATTATCACTTATGATTTTAGCTCAACAACAAATAACTCCAAGAGTGGTTCTCCAAATCAAATTTTGCTCCATTCTCGGTCTACTCGTGCCCAGCTCCCCGCGGCCCTTCCACCAAAGCCTGTTTTCTAAAAATCGGAGCTAAACGCTAAAACGTTTTTTTGTGTTTGGCGGACTTTTGGGGATCGCGCGTTAAAACATTTATTCACCGAGAGTGAATGGAAAAAGTAATCATTCCCATCATCGGTAATTAGGTTAAGGAGAAAGGGATAATGCGTCTGCCACAAAAGGGGCAAACAAAGAAGTATTGTCCACAGGGAGTGAGTCCGTCAGGGTATGCGCCCGTGTGGTGAGTGGAGTAACGTTGGATATCGGGAGAATTTCTGAAGAACCTGAGTAGCTTTCCGTGTTTGGATAATTGTTTATACTTCGCGAATCTTCTGCAGAAAATCTAATTTACTGGCGAAAAATGTCACGGGAGCGTCATTCTGAAGAGGAATCTTCATCTTTTCAATTGGTATATCTTATATTGACAATACCGGTAGCATATTGAATGGCAGAATGGGCTAGGCGGGCGCACACGAGACAGAAAGGTCTCGGGTTTGATTCCTGGTATTCTTGACAAAATGTAGTGTCTTTGGGAGAGACACTTTACATCTTATATTGACAATATAGCATATTGAATGACGGAATAGCTAGGCTGGCCTACACGAGGCAGAAAGGTCTCGGGTTTGATTCTTGGTATTCTTGGCAAGATGTGGTGCCCTTGCCCTCCATGCAGATCCCATTCGGTGGCAAGACAGTATCCATTAGCCAGAGAAGGTCGGTGGGTGGGTGGTTCGGTTGTAGCGACAAAAAAACAGCCATATACAAAAAGCTAACGATCATTCCCCCAAAACCTCTGCTTGGAGAGTAGTGTCCGTGGCAGAGGCACTTTACACGACTTTCCTCTCTCCACCCAGGAATGGGTATCTGACTTCGGTTGAGGAGGTAAAAGGGCGGTGGAATGAGCAGAATGGACTCCGCCTTCCTATACCCTGACCTATAGATACTGTTGAGGATTAACAACTCAAGACCCATGCGGCCTCAAAGGCTATGGCACCTTTACCTTTACTGTTAACGTTACCCTATACTTGGATTTGGGAGTACGAGTTCTTTTATATTTTTATTTTGGGGAGCACGTCGGCAGAACGTACTGTGCCTGCTTAACACGCTGATATTTCTCGGTTTACGTTAATTGGATTTTTGGTCAACGTTGCATCATAATTTTGCCTGTTGCAGACGACATCTTTTCCGACATAGCATTTGGAAACTACAGGCGGGATGTTAGCCTCATCTACGCGAATACGACCTTATATGAGACGTTCTACCGAAGTGCTATTCACAATACATTATACGGGTTTGGCGAAGTTCGATAGTGAACATATTAAAACATTTCCTACTAAACAACAACTTATCTAACCTATAACTTGCTCTTTATTTGCTCTTCTCGTTGTGTAAAGTTTCAGTTGTGTGTGTTCTAGCATACATTATTTCCATGTCTTTGCCTTAGCTTATAAACAAATCTGAGAATTGTTTGGTTATATCTAGTTTTTTTTTAGTTTATTAATCATTAGCTATTATTTTGTTGGCTTCATTATTAATATATGATGTTTGTTTTGTTATATTTAAGTTTTCCTTTAGTTTATTTATCATTAATCATAATTTGTTAGCATCATGAATCTTCATGATTTAATATTTAGTAAGTTTAAAGGAGGGGGACATTGTACAAGCCTTACAGGCTTCTTTCCTCCTCCTGCACACTGTTTTTATTTCTTTGTTTTGTATTTTTTATTAATGATTTTATTTGTAAAAATAAATAAATAAATAAATAAATAAAAAGTATGTTTACTTGATACTTATTTGTCGTTTCAAAAATTATCTGAATTGCTGAGAAAGGTGTCCAGTATAATGGAATGCAGTAAAAGTAAAGTGGAAAATATGTCCTTTTGACAGCATTAATTTCCGTGTTTGGGAAACATTTGATGCCTTCTTTAGTTAGCTCTAAATTTAACTGAATCTTAGTTGATATAGTGTTTAACTGCTTTACAGTTACAGTATTTATGTGCAATATCGAAATTCATGACAGTCTATGTGCATTTGTAAGAAAAATGTATGTGCATATTTTCTGTAGTTTCTAAATCAGCCTTGTTAGTTGTATACCATTCTGAAATATGCCGGTTTCAGAAATATGATGTAACGGTTTATCATCTATGTACACATGTATTCGATACTCAATAAAGAACAGAGATGAAAAAAAAAATAAATGTATGACAGGGGCTTGAATTTCAGCTCAGCCGCGTGCCAGTGGATAACTGCACCGAGATAATCTCATTACGTCACATCCCCCAAGGTCACGGTAATGGCGTCCCAGTGCAGCAGCACACAGATTGATGATGACATCGTTCTTTGTGTTCTCGTCACGATCTTTGCCCCCATAGTGCACAGATGTTGATTACGTTAACCCGCTAAAAGTACATGTAGAGTAAGAGTAATAGTGCTTCATCGTAGACGTAGACGTTTAACACAAAGAATATCGAAATCTATCCTCCATTGTAAGGCCATGTTGATTTGATTATATGGATGACATCCTCCGGGAGCCCCAAAACTGATGCGCGCGTGCGAATAAAAAAAAAGTTTTGCAAAAAAAAAAGTTTTTTTCATTATGAAATCTACGTGGTCATGAGGGTTGAGTAAATGGCACAGAATATGGTTTGGCGAATAATCTAGTCTTCAAGTTCATTTCTTTACAATTTCGTCTTTTTTAGTTTGGTTTTGGCATTCTACGACATTGGTATAGTTTTTATCAATTTTGTAACTTATGGTATATTTTTGCTCATTTTGCAACTGCTTTGTACGATTTACAGTATGGTGAAAACTTTTTTTTTTTGGAAACGGCCGAAAATTCATGCGCGCGCGGATGTCATCCATATAATCAAATCAACATGGTCTAAGCTCCAAGAATGGCTTTTTTCTTTTAACACTGTAACGCTAATAGCCTATCATAAAAGCGTTTATGAACGAACTGATTGACCAAAGTAAAAGTGTAAAAAAATGTAACCATTAAAAGAGAAGAAAAGGAAATGAAATGAAAACTACTCTAAAACCCACAAATTACAGAAAAAGTGGGATCCTTTGTCTTCCTCTGCCTTTAAAAAAGAAGTCAAACCCAGTATTTTTTTACTAAGAGTTTTTTTAGTAGTTATCATTAGTTCTATGTGTACTAATTGTCTGTTTCTTCATGTTTCTTCTCTTCCTGCAATTAGCCCTCGGGCAAGAATTCGCAATAAAACAATCTATACTTAAAAGAGAACACTACGTTCTGTCATATATTATTTGGCAATAAGCTCACTTAGATATGTAAAACAATCAACACATACACAATGTGCACATTTCTTTCATAGCTTTATTTTTCACATCTGGAAAATTTAACTATTTTTCTCACTCCAAGACAGTTACATTTTGATCCTTTTGGACAGGCTTTAGCTGCAATAATGGCTGTTATTTTCAGTTGTACGAAATTTTCTGGCAGACAGAAAAGGTTCAATTGAGTATTATTGAATTCAAGATAGTCTAGTGACCATTTTTAATCCATCCCACAGCTGTGAAACGTTAATCCTTGTGAGGCAATGTTGATTTGATTATATGGATGACATCCTCTGGGAACTCCAAAACTGATGCGAGCGTGCGAATAAAAAAAGTTTTGACAAAAAATTGCTTTCATTATGAAATCTACGTGGGCATGAAGGTTGAACAAATGACACAGAATATGGTTTGGCGAATAATCTACCCTTCAAATTCATTACTTTACATTTTCGTCTTTTTGCGTTTGATTTTGGCTTTCTACGACATTGGTATAGTTTTCAAATATTTTATTTTGCAACGTACGGTATATATTTTCTCATTTTTCAACTGTTTTGTTCGATTTACAGTATGGTTGAACATTTTTTTCGGGAACGGCCGAAAATTCATGCGCGCGCGGATGTCATTCATATAATCAAATCAACATGGCCTTGTAAGGAACTGCAAATGACGTGTAGTGTTCGACATAAAAAGTTGTTACTAGTATTTTGTTCAAGTCATGTTAGATTCGTTTGCCTCAACACTGTAAACCTTTAATTTAAAGATAACGGCTGGAAATTGAAATCCTTTGTACCAAAAAAAATCAAAACATGTATGACTGTACATACATGTATACGACATATCGGAACAAATATACCATGATCATAACAGGAAAAGCATTTCTCTGTTTTTTTAAAACTCTCACTGGGCGTATACTAGTAGCCTCTACCAGGCTTTGGGAGATGGCAAAATGTTCTCTCTAGCTCCCTCGGCATGTTATCTATTTGACCGATTTCTACTCTTTCCAGTCGTCTCCCGAAGCCTGGTAGAGGCTAGTATACTAGTAGCAAGATGTTCAAATTACTGGATCGAAAAAGTCTCATAGCAGTGCTAAGATTTGACAAGCCTTTTCTGAGGAAAAAGTCGACACTGATTTCCAACAAAGCCAGTAGGTTACGCTGAAAGCTTTTATTGTAGTACATACAGATACAGACTAGTGCACATATGTGTACATTGTAGACTTCATAGATTTATATCAAATGAATATAATCAATATCTTGGCTTTTTTTATAGATTTTTGTTCGATCTGTATACAGTGCTTCATATATTAGTTCCACATGTTACATCGAGCGTAACATTAGGTTCAATGTATCTTGTTTCAGAAATTCAAAACAATATTGATGTAACATATATGAACGAAATGAGACTACATCAAAACGACAACCGATAAATTATATCTTGTCAAAATAGAGATTTCTCTTTGATAAACAAGAAATAAATGACACGAATAAAGATCTGCATCAAGATCATACAAACAATGACAACAAAGTTTACGAAACAAGCGGCAACAACTACAAACCATCACTTCATAGTACTGCATTTTTTTCCTTCGCTTCCTTAGCTAACCTATTTTGCCAGTAAGTTTTTTTTATCAGTTACCTTGTGTCCGATTTCTTGACAAGAAGCACGTGATGATGTCTATTCTTCTTTCTCACGGCAAAGTCTTTGTTTTAAAGTCTTAACGCATTGCTTCTTTTTTGCACTGAGGACGTCCGCTTTACAGCCCTAAATTCTACCGGCACGTTCCAGGCTTGTTCGCGGGCTGTCTTTACTTAGAGTCCGGCTGCAGAAGACTGTCCATGTCAAACTTTCTTCTCACCGAGGTACCGTCGGGAGAAATCTTTTCCCGCCCTTTTTCCTGACAAGAGGTGTCGTTTGATAATGACGTCTGCCGAAATGACGACTCGCACGCTGTGCGTGGTTCTTCCGGCAGCACGGAGTCGTGTGAGGAGCCGGGACGCTTGTCTGGGCACAGGTGCGGGGGAGACGGGCTAGCCGCGCCGCTGTTCTCGTTCGACGACCCCGAGCTGCTGTTGCCGTCGTCCTCGGGCAGGAGTCCCATGTGCTTCCGAACCTTCCGCTGGGCCCGCCGGCGCCTGAAGTCTCCCTGGGCGAAGTCGTCGACGTTGGCCGGGTGGACGGCCCAGAAGTGCCCCTTCCCGTTGGCGCTGCGACCCATCTTGACGAAACAGTCGTTTAAGGACAGGTTGTGGCGGATGGAGTTTCGCCAGCCGGGCCCGCGGTTTCGGAAGTACGGGTAGTTGTCTAAGATGTACTTGTAGATGTCACTGAGGACCAGTTTCTTCTCCTTAGAGCTCATGATGGCCATGGCAATGAGACCGATGTAGCTGTGACTGGGCTTCGGCTCCTCGTGCGGGAGGGGCCCGAAGGATGCCCCGGGTGCCACCGGTAAGTACGAGCGGGGGTAAAACAGGTAGGAAGTGGAGAAGAACGGGTTTGTGGCGTACAGTGGGAGGCGAGCGTCGCTTGGCAGATGGACGGGCGGAGGCGGGTGGGCCCGGCCGCCGCAGTCGTACATGCACACGCCCTGGTACGGGAGCTGGGGACGGGGCACCGCGATGGTCTGCATGCCTTCTCGGGAGGAGGGCGCCTGGAGGCCCGAGGACGTCTTGGCGTTGTACGGCATTATCTCTACCGGGCGCACGAAGTGATGCATGTTTGCACTAGAGTTGTTCAAATGGGAGGACAAGACAGGTGCCACATGCTTTGAAGGATATCAGACCACGCCCCTGTGACGTCACGAACAGCATCGGTTCTGATTGGACGGCAGAAATATATAATACCGAATGTAATTAAAGCATCGCTGAGTATATCTATAACTTAATGCGTATATTTTTCACATATCTATGGCTTCAAGCTGGAGATTAAACATTTAGAAATCGTAATTTTATGATCTTCTATATCTTCCATTGAACATAATAGACTGTGAGAGGTCCTGCAGAATAGAATACATAGAGTTCAAGAAACTTTTTTTTTCATTTTGATATTTTTATTGTAAATGGTAAAATAATTGCCTCGTATGACCAGTTAAATCTTTCGCTTATTATTACACTATGCCACACCAAGGACATTATACATACGCAGAGGTTTGTAATATTGTTTAAGAAAGACCTTTGTTGTACGTTTATGCTTTTGGAAGCTAGGCACAGGCTATGGTGAGAACACAATTATAGATATAATTACAGTGATACAAGTGTGCGCTATCTTACTACATCTAAGATGGCTAATGTATACAAGTATGTACAGGTTCAGCGTCTTCTCTCTTCTTTAATTACGGTAACCGTGAATCTAAGATGAAACATAGGACCAAGTAGTAGTCAGGAAAAGACTCCGACTGTAGTTGTAGGAACAGCTTTTCTACAAATTAGAATAACCAGGTTGGTAATGTATCTATTTTATTCGTGTTTACAACACATAAATAACAGAAAAGTCTATTATGCTGTACGTGTATTAGCATTTCTTTAAATTATTATTTCCAACATGTAATCACAAGACGTGGTGACGGCACACTCAAGTCTTTTCAACTTATATTAATGCCGCCACCAACACAGGGGACAATACAATACTCATTTTCACCTGAGCGAAGGGAGGAAAGTAGTGTAAAGTGCCTTACCAAGGGCACTAGATCGGTCGCATGTCAGGAATCGAACCCGGGACCTCTAGGTTCCGAGTCGAGCACTCTACCACGACTCCACATTAGCATCTGGCTGCGCTCCCTGCCTCGTCTGTGTACATGTTGTTACAGTGAAGAACAATTATGGGAGGGGCGGTCGGTCCTAAATCTGTCATTATCTAAATCGTTTTCTTTTCTCTTCTGTGTGCGACAATTGACTTCTCGTTTCCTTCTTTGTTTCTATTTTGTTTACCTACGGGGTGCCTGCAGGACTCGTGTGCTGAGGACAAAGGGGTGTTTATTTTTTAATTGAGGTAAATGGTCCAAATTACGACTGAAGATGAGTCTGGGCACGGCCGATAGCTCTTACAGAAGGTGTTTGCATCAGGTTTCATGTGTTCTGAAAAAAAGTCCGGATAATAAACATAAACGTGGGGTCGTATGGCATAGCGGCGGAGTGCTTGACTCGGAATCAAGAGGTCCTGGGTTCGAGTCCTGACATGACACCAATCTTGTGCCCTTGGGAAAGGCACTTCACACGACTTTCCTCACTTCGCTCAGGTGAAAATGAGTATTGTATTGTCCCCTGTGTTGGTGGCGGCATTAATATAAGTTGAAAAAACTTGAGTGTGCCATCACCACGTCTTGTGATTACATGGGAGTATAAAAAAAACATTTTTGAGGAATTTTCTCATTGCAAACCCGAGAGACAGCTTGAAGGCACTGGCGTAAGTTTGGGTTACTGGAACATCTCTTTTTCCTATAAGTCAGATACATCAATGTTCGAGGCAAGCTCGAGAAACAGAAAGAGTGCGAACTAACTGCCCCAATAGAAGCTTGGGTTACGAAAGCAAACATTCCTTATCACATTGACTGATTACACTAGCCTCCACCAGACCTTTCTACGGGAATACGGATCGTAGAATTCGGCAAGAAAGAGAGTAAAATTGTCGAAGGGAGTCCGGCCGCGGGGAGGTAGTTTCTTTCCCTCCGAAGTCAAACCCCAAGGTGGCCAAACTCCCCCGGCAAATATTCTCCTATACATAGCCAGCGTAGTTAGTCTGGTAGAGACTATGGTTACACCGCGTAGGGCGCCCTACCCCTTCCAATGGGTGTTGTGGGTTCTTTAAAGAGTATGCATATAAGGCGTACATATACAATAGCCCTGCTGTTTTTAATAGTACAATGAATTTACTTTAATAATTATTCTCTTGATGACCCATCAGGAGCTCACATCAGACTATATAAGAAGAGATAGCCATCGTGCAAGATTAGGGAACAAAGAACCCAGATCTCAACCGGAAATTACAATAACAACTTTCAGTTGCTCTGTGTTCAGTTTTCCAGTGTTTACATTTTCAACTTAATCGTTTGTTTCTAAGTGATACTAGTAATCTTTTTAACTTCAAAAATCCATCAACCATAGTTAGAAAATGCAATATTGGACAAATAGACAGAGGCAAATGCAAGGGGAGTTGTCCCGCTAAAGTGTACATTTGCCGCACCCTCCTTAGCGGTCTGTTATGGTTTTGTTTTGGATTATTTTTGGCGTGTTTTTAGGCTTTTTTGTCGGGGTTTCTTTTTTGCACTGGAGTTTTTTCACCCCACCCAAAAAATTCTAGGGCAAAAAAGAAACCCTGATAAAAAAAAAACATAGAAACACGCCAAAAATAACCCAAACCTCAAACCTCTGTTCAGAGAGTGATGTTAATCGTCTATTTGACCAGTTTGTACCTATTTCAACCGTGCCTCTGAAGCCTGTTAGAGACTAGTGAATCTCTGTCCGACCGTCCCGGTGCATAGCTGTCAGGCCCGGCGGGAGAGTGGTTTGGTGGCGCCGGTCGGTCTCAGCTCCCACCGTGCACACGTGCGCGCGCACCGAACAGCGCGGGTATAACAAAGGTGTGAACAACATCTCCATCAGCAACAAACTAGACAGGTAACGGGAGGGGAAACGTGGTTTTGTTCGATAATGCCGCTGCCCCGCCCTGAACACAAAGCCTCAAGGCAGGGGGTATCTTTTTGTCCGCCTTTTCTACGATTCTATGTTACCCTAGACTTATCTTATTTTATCGGGCTTTCTTTTCTTAATGGTATCTCGTTGACGCCAGCTAAACGTTAAAATAATTCAAGTAGAAGAACAGAAAAACGATAGAAAGTAGGAAAATGAAAGAACTGCGGCTGCTACTAGCAAAAAATAGCAAAGGACACACACTCACACACACACGCACATGCACGAACACACACATACAAGCACGCACACATACAGACACACGCACATGCACGAACACAAACATACGCACACGCATACACAAGCGCACATGCACGAACACAAACACAGACACGCACACACACAGACACGCGCGCACACATAAGGACTCTCTCTCTCTCGCACACACACACACACACACACACACACACATATATACACACACAAACAAACACACAAACACTAACACACACACACACACACACACACACACTAACCTCCGACGGAATAGCCTGAGTGTCAGCCTCTTTAGCTTTCGTCCGCTTCACGAGCGGCTGACACTCAGGCTACCGACAGAAACCTAAAGTCTGCTCCTAGAACCACCTGTACCGACCTCTTCAACACCACACGGGGCGCCCAGCCAGACTAGGCAGGGGTCCCATCACAGGTAGTTCAGCTGATGGCGGTAAATGGGGTATGAGACGCTCTGTTGGTTTTTCCGATTGAGTTGTCAGGTAGGAGGGCGGCGATCCGGTCACCAGGTGAGCTGCCGACAGGTGTGCGACTCAGATGGGACAGGTGAATCACCTGGCTGAGCAACGGGACGTCGGAAAGAGTAGCATCGTGCAATTTCTGAACGACAAAATAAAAATTATGTACTATTTTTTGGGGTGAGAAAATCTGTCTGATATCGACATTTGCTGCGAATTTCTTACCATAATTTAATAATGCATTTGAAATAGTCCTGAAACGAGCTACGGGTGGTTTTTCTATATTTTGGGGAATTGTTTCTGTTTCTTTTCTGTTATTTTTGTCTTCTTTGTTTAAATTTTGTTTTATTCAGTATCAATGGTAATAGGAAGTAAGTATTAGAAAGGGCCAAAGATAAACCCTCCCATGCATGTCTACTTAACTTCAATTGTTATATTTCATTTCATCTTGTGGGTGCAAAACAATAAACAACAAAAACAACAATGAACCGTCCATAAACAGCTATAGAACAAGCCCTCGATACGAAACAAGCAACAGTTTTCGCTAGCGACATCAAAGTTTGACCTCATAGATATTGATGCTTTGGGATATGATTGATTCAACTTGCTACATAGAAAGAATGAACAGAAAATTGACCTTGAAAATCCTGTTTTGCCGGCCTGAAATTGCATTGTATGTTTTTGAGATGTCTTCTCCACCAGGACTTTCTAAAGCCCTGGTCACAACCCGCCGTATACGTGCTTTTTGTTCGTACGTTTTTTGGGAGGCTACGTCTGCTACGTTTTTTTCTGAAAACGTGGGGAAGGAGTGGCGTCAACGCACGTCACTCGCGCGTCACTCGCACGGTTGCGCAAGGTGTAAGAGTGTGGTCTGCACGCCAAGTCTGGCCGTGAGCGATTGCGTGCATCGTACGTTGCGCAAGTGGTAAGTGAGTTGTACGTGCTTACAACGTACGATCTCTGTGCGATTGCAACTTTACTGTAAGGAGGCCGTACTCACATGTGCGTCTTTCGTACGGTACGTACGGGGCACGCGCGTCACACGTACTCGCACGTACGGGTGGTGAATCCGCAGACCGCACGTAGAAAAAGTTTTACATGCACTTAAAGTTCTACGGCGTGTCTGCGTGCTCCAAAATCCGTAGGATCCCGTACGGAGGTGGTACTCACCACGCACGGATGCCCTACGTTTGCCCACGTTTTTGCACGCAGACAGCACGCAGAAGCACGTACGGCGGGTTTCGACCTAGGCTTAAGGGATTATGGATGGAAGAATTCTGTAAAATAGGGTGAATAGTTAGTCAGGAGAGTAAAAGTAAAAATTCCCCTTGCATAAGCGCGGTCAAATGTTAGCTTAAAGGTGGCTAAACTAAATTGCGTCTAACAACAACAAAAAACTCCACGTAATGCCATCTCCACCGAGAATCCTGATCCGTCGTAATTTTGACAATTATTTACCTTAATCAAAGTAAACAGCCTTTTGTTTACCGTGCACGAGTCCAGCAGGCACCCCGCAGGTAAACAAAAATAGAAACAAAGAAGGAAACGAGAAGTCAATTATCGTACACAGAAGAGAAAAGAAAACGATTTAGATAATGACAGATTTAGGACCGACCGCCCCTCCCATAATTGTTCTTCACTGTAACAACATGTACACAGACGAGGCAGGGAGCGCAGCCAGATGCTAATATAAGACAGTGTGATTGATTTTTTTGTGTAACGCAAAGATTATGAATAAAAGTGCAAGCTAGATATCTTGATTCAGTTTAGAGAAAAAAGATCGTAAGTTACAATGCAATATTTATTGTAAAACAACACGATGAACGTTAATGTACACTTGTGAACGTTAAAATTAAAAGATTTTCTTGCACTTAATTAGATTACACGTGATGTATATAAAAGCGCGATCTTACGTAGGTACGGGCAAAGGACTTACATTTGGTATATCAATTTGGTATACATGTACATGTATTTGTCGGTTTGTTTGTTTGTTTGTTTGCTTGCTTGTGTGTCATTAGCTGTTTGAATACAGTTGAATCATAGAAAGTGGGAGAGGGGATGGTGTAACCACTGACTGATAGGAAGCTCGAATGGGAGGTCACAATGGTCTCCCCTCAGACTCAGACTCAGAGGAAGTCCTGCTATATACATGTACGTGTGTGTGTTTCCTTATGAAACCCAGGCAGAGTGCTCGGAACCAAGAGGTCCCGGGTTCGAGTCCTGACATGCCACCGATCTTGTGCCCTTAGGAAAGGCACTTTACACGACTTTACTCACTTCGCTCAGGTGAAAATGAGTATTGTCCTGTTCCGTATTTGTCCTCTATCTGCGTTGGTGGCGGCATAAAATAAGGTGATATAACTTGAGTGTGCTGTCACCATGTCTAGTCATGAAATGTTGTAATAAAAAAAAGAAATCAGTAGGAAAATGCATGCATGTAATAATTGAAAATTCACAATGATAGATAGACAAGAAAGTCACAAAAATATTTTACGATAATGTGGGATATCCGAATTCTTTTCATTTATTGTAGTCATTCACACGTAACATTTAGAAGTTTCTTTCAGATTCTTTTATGCGCAAGTGAGTTTGTCTGATTCAGAAAAGGTCTTGTTTCATTTTTCTGCATAACCATTATTAGCGTCTGTCTGAAAAAAAAGCTCGCCGATTACAGTAATTTGGGTGGTGAAATAACATGCTGTAAAATGTCCCTTCTGGTTGTTGGTTTTATGCGAATCGTTTCAAACGTTTTCCCCCGATAATTTTGCTTGATGTCTTTGTTTCCAGGTAGTGTAATTCCGCAGTTATGTCTATGTACCCGACTGAGAGATGTTTTAGGCCACTGCAAGTAAATTTTAAGGATGACATCCTCCGCAGACTACAAATCTAATGCGAGCGGGCGAAAAAAACAAGGCGGGCAGAAAAAAACAAGGACCCAACATTTTAAAATTTTGACTCAATCATTGTATAAATGGTTTTGATTCAGTGGGAACATCACATATTATTATTATTAAATGGTTTACTTGCAAATTGACATAAAACTAAAACAACATTGAAGCCTAATAATACTAAGTATTGTACAAAAGGCTGAATTACGTAGTTTTATACACAGCCAACATCACACATCACTGCATCAAAGTAAGAAACAAAACATTAAATCAGAGCCTTTTCTTGTCAGCTCTCTTTATAGTTATCTGCCATCCAAGTTCTGGCATGGCAACAGACATCTTTGCCCATTTTCGGCATGATGACCACTGTCAGAAGGCAACAAAATTTATTTCCAAAATCAGGCGAAAATTAATGCGCGCGCTGATGTCATCCATAAAAATGACTTGCTGTGGCCTTAGCTGAAAACCGTGGGTCGTGATGGGCGGAAGTTGTGCGGGGCTGAGTCACGCAGGAGTAGCGGGCGCACGAGGAGGTTCTCTAACGGGTATCATCAGGAGCAGTCCGCGCTACACAAATTCATATCATTTGCCGCTATTTCGCTCGGTGTCGCTAAACGCAGGGAGGCGAAGTTATAATGGCACTGATAATCGACTCCTGATGTGTATACTAGTATGTGAGACTTGTTTATTTTGTTCCAATGAAAGAAATGGTCTGGGAATATATCATGTTCTAAGCACATATCTTTAATTTTGTGAAAACGTTCATGTTTCCAGGTTTGTATGTGTGTACACGTTTGTGTGTGTGTGTGTGTGTGTGTGTGTGTGTGTGAGGAGGAGGGGGGGGGGGATCTAGTGTTCAAAAGAAGATGTCTGTATGTCTGAGTGTTTTTGTATTCGCGTGACTGTGTGTGAGTATGCATATGCGTATGTATATGTGACGGACGAACGGCATATGCGTATGCATGTATGTGTGTTTGCATGTGTGTGTATGTCCGGATCCGTCTTTGTGTTTTTGAACAGTGCTTAATAAGTTGCAGTTTGATCATTTTTATATTTAGTATGAGGATAGGTGTCAGCCAAACAAATGACATGTTCAATTTCATTATGACCTCATACGTATGCTTTGTAAGAACTGTTGTAAAATTGTTCTTCACATACACAGTACGATTGTCGCTCATTTCTTCATATTCAGTAGTTGAACTCCAGAAGGATGACGGCTAGAGAGACGATCCAATGTTTAGTGCGTGGGGTCGTGTGGCGTAGCGGCAGAGTGCTCGACTCGCAACCAAGAGGTCCTGGGTTCGAGTCCTGACATGCCGCCGATCTTGTGCCCTTGAAAAATACACTTTACACGACTTTTTACTCAGGTAAAATGAGTATTGTCCTGTTCCGTATTTGTCCTCTATCTGCGTTGGTGATGGTATGAAATAAGTTGACATAACTTGAGTGTGCCGTCACCATGTCTAGCCATGAAATGTTGGAATAAAAAAGAAAGTTACATGTTTAGAGTTACTAAAACTTTTGGTCTAAACATGGTCCAACACAAAACAGTTCTCTCACCTAGCGCTTCTCTAGATTAGTCACTCTGGTCTTCCTCAGTAGACTGACCAAGTGTAACCTCCAACACAGATGAACTTTCATGATAAAAAAAAAATGTTTAGTATCCGCCGCAACTAGTGTGAAATCAACCCGTGCCTGTCCCTCCCGCAGCGCGGATAAAACGGGCGGCGCTGCGCTAAGTGCGGCGCGGTCTCCACACGTGCCGTCCCGTGGCGTGACACGGACCTGTTACCCTCCCGTGCCGCGCAGCCAGCCACAATCTCACGTTTTCCGGTTTGTTTCACTCCGAAATGACTGCATATAACTACCGGGAACAACCTGCTGGAAACGACCTCGAAACATGCAAAGCTGATAAAATATTTCCAGCAATCGTTTGTTGAACTTACCAGGATAAACCGTGTAATCACAATATGGCTATGTCAACCTCTGACTTAAATTATCAATTTTTAAGTCTATATTTGTATGTAAATCTGTACTTATGTATATATCTGTTTTATGTATTTGTATTGTTTTACGCACCCATAAAGGGGCTAAAGATTATCTCAGTAAACTCAAATTTCACTCAGACTAATATGATAATTTTTTTTTCAACTAGTTTTAGATTTTTTTCAATTACTAATAAGCTAATAAGTCTACTGAGGAAGACCAGAGTGACTGGTCGAAAGCTCTAGGTGAGAGAATGTTTGTGTTGGACGAAACGTTTTAACTTTAAACATGTAACTACCAACACAGATCTACTATCACATCATTTCATGATATGATAAAATATTCCAGTATCAAGCTTTATATCAGCTGTCCTTGAAGGTCTAGTATTCTAGAAACATCTTATAGCCATTGCGAGATCTCTTCTCTTGTAGTCATTTATTTAATCTCTTATTATTATTAATTTAAAAGAATTACATTTTGTTGCGTATAGATTGTTTTACTTGTTATTCATATGTATTTATTATTTGTGTCAGTTCAAATATTTGTTTACTGTTTTGTTACCTCAATTTTGCATTGATTGGAAAGTACATCAATTATTGCTTTCATTTCAGACATATTTCTATTATTTGACCTCTGACCTCCAATGCACTTATTTCTCTGTGCTGATTTTGTTTCAAGTTTCATAATTTCAGCATAATTTTTATGTTTTATTTATTATCATTATTGCTAAAAAGTAATTATTATTATTATTTTGTTATTTTATTTCATGTTGCTGGACTCCGGGAAGAATAGTATGGAGCTTACCATACTAATGGAGATCTCAATAAACAAACAAACAAACAAACAAAGACATCCTCTCTCGCGTGCGTTTGTCTGAAGAGTGTTCACGTTGAAAGGAAACCCAGGCTACCCTTACATCTGCTTGGAGATTAGCGTTCTTACTTCACCACGGGGAGTGAAGTTTTCCTTATTTTTGATAACTTTTCTTTTTAAAGATTCTTGTCGGTGTAAAAGGTGTTTGAAGGTATTTAGAACGGAAGGTTAGAACGCTGGACATGCTTGCAGAAGGGAATGGAATGGAAGGATAAAGAAGGAGGGATGGGAAAAAGGCAATGAAGAAAGCTAAGAATCAACTACAGGTTGAAAATGTAGTAATCCTGTTTTTTTTGGCCCGCCTTGTTTTGTTTTCACCCTATCGCATTAGATTTTGAGTCTGCGGAGGATGTCATCCATAAAATTTACCTGCTGTGGCCATTATACAGAAATTGACTCACTAGCGGAACATACAGAAACTGCAGTAAGCGAACGCACAGACAACCGACCGTAAGTAACCCTTTGTGTGAAATAATAAAAAGGAGAGGCGAAAAAATCTTAGAGAAACAAAATATTGCCGGGATGAGAGTGGACGGTGTAACTGATAAAAGATGAACGAATGCATCGATGGTGTCAATAAATAGCTTTTATAAAAACGTACAATGCGTAGTTCTTTCCACTCTTAAGCTTACTTAAAGAGCTCACGTAAATAAAACATAAAATGACACACATTCATATATAACAGTGGGTTATTGGACAGTTCGCTTCCGTTTGAAAACTGACGCAAGCTGTGAGTTTGATTCCTACCAAGTGTCTCCATTGAGGAAAACTATTTACTATCAAGCTCAAAAGAAAAACATAATTGTTGTTTAAAGTTAAAACTTTTGGTCCAACACAAAACACATCACAACACATCCACATAGAGTCAACCGGACGTTTTGTTTCACTTGACACTGTAAGGATTTTAGACACTGAACAAGACTATTTCTTGAGAGCGGTGAAGGAAGCCATTTACATCAGGGCCCATCACCCTAGCTTTATTGAACCGCGACGGGGGCCGACATCGTCTACCAGATACTTTTGACCCAGTGTTGACGTCACACTTTAAAGAAGCCACGTGACAAGCTTCACTGAGTCAGTCTACTGAGGAAGACCAGAGTGACTGGTCGAAAGCTCTAGGTGAGAGAACTTTTTTTTGTGTGTTGGACCATAAGTTTTAACTTTAAACATATAACTAACAACACAGATGAACTTTCTTGATAAAACATAATTGTTGTTTTGGCCCACTAGTTGCATTGGTTAGTTTGGATATAGTTAATTGTTTATCGCAGTGTGGTTAATAAGTTAATTTGTTATCATTGACTCATCATCATTCACTCTATTACATAATATGTTTTACATAATATCATTTCTAGGTACACCCCCTTTCCACCAAAATGGCGACAATTGAGCAACCAAAATTTTACTATTGATGAAAATAAATTTTATTGATAAGAATGGCATTACGTACGTTTTAAGAATGGCATTACGTACGTTTTAAGAATGGCATTACGTACGTTTTAAGAATGGCATTACGTACGTTTTAAGAATGGCATTACGTACGTTTTACGCGTTTTCGTGTCTTTCAAAGTACACATCATGAAGCATATTCAATGTACAAAATCATAGTTCATACAAATTTCGGTCGTACAACAGTTTCCATCCAGTGGAAAGGGTGCCTTAAAATGATATTCTTCTGGAATATACATTTTAAAACTTACATATAGAATGATGCCCATACTTTGTTCTAAACATTATCGAAATGAACCACTATAATTCAAGAATTAATAATGAAGACGTACATAATTTGTACAGCCTTTGTACAAAAATGAGGAAAAATCAGCTCAATCGGCCAATGTGTAATCTCTTTTTTAGGAAAAAAAGAGAAACTTAAAGATGATATACACGCTATGCCTTAAACTTGAAGAGATGTTAGATCTGTATCTTGTATCAAAAAGGTACCACACAAGTCTCGCAAGTAGACTTCGTTTGGTGCGAAAAAACTTTCAAACTTCGCTCATGCGTTACTGTGTACTTGCATCTGCAACTCGATTTTATAACTTGGGTAGATATCTGACGAGCTAGAGATAGTCCTCATTCCAGCCATACAAGACTTTTCGTCATCTTCTTAAAACTTTTATAACTGTCGCAATTTTGAACAGATCCTTAACTTAAAAGTAGTTTGACCTTATACTAAGTTCTTATTGTCAGAAGATGAGAGGATATCTGACGAGATTAAGTCTTACATGTATCCCAGCCGTACATGACATTTTCCCTTGGGTCGTTTTTTTGTGTCACGAATTTGAAGAGGTCCTGAATTTGAACAAGTCCCCGTGTTCAGTACCCTGGAAGACAAACTCCTTTTCCGGGCCGCAAGAGCCCTTCGCCCGCTGGTCTAAATTACCGCTACGGCCAGGGAGCTAGCCCGGCTGGCCCTACAAGGGCCGAATACTCCCCACGTGCTCAATTCCACCGCAGCGGTAATTTAGGTCTGCGGGCGAAGGGCTTCTGGCTGCCGATGGAAACGGTTAGCGGCCCGTAAACTTGTCTGGCACCCAGGGAACGTGTTCAGAAGTTGAGTGGATATCTGACGAGATAGCCTTTATCCCAGCCGTACAGGACCTGCTCCCGAGGGTTGTAGGACAGCATGACTAGCATGCCGTGCGCGGTCTGGAACGGCACGCCGACGTTCAGCTCCGTCTCGGAGAACAGATCGTAGGCGTAGTCCACCAGGGTGTCGGCCTCGTACGGGCTGCGCGTGGCGTACAGCACGCCGCACGTGACGAACGCCTCGCCCGCCGAGTTCTTCATGTGGTTCGTCATGACCGTTCTCACCACGCGGAGCGTCTTGGCGTCCAGCAGCGCGACCACGATGTTGCCGTCGCTCTCCGGGCTGGCGTAGATCACCCACACACCGTGCTCGTCCACCGCCAGGTCCACGTACGAGTAGTCGTACTTGTACAGGTACTTGGGACTGCGGTACCCGAGTTTGGGGATGTTGGTGGTCGCCGAGACTTTGCGAGAGTTGAGGTCGTACTTGACGATGGTGCGAGACCCGGCCGCGTGGTAGTACAGAGAACCGTTGTACACCACGTGACCCGTGCCCTCGTAGTAATTCGGCAGTTCGTACGAGGTGGGGTCGCGGCGCCACTTCACATCGTCGAGGGTCTTGTATCCTTCCACGTGCAAACCTGTGCGGAAAAATAAAAAGCGTGAAGAGGAAACGAACCTGAACTAAGAGATAACAACATACTTAAGCCCTCAGACGACACCCCCCCCCCCCAAGAACGTACCAAAAACTGCACTTTAGAAGCGCAGTCGGACACACAGACAGACAGACTTAGGGGAAAATATCTGATATTTCTTCAATGAAGCAAACATGGAGACTAGTAACCCATTATAATATTTTTCCTCTAGATATATATATTCACGTCCCAACAAAAACAAGATTGCAAAAATGTATCTTATGTTCTTGAGTTGCAGTCTAACCTGACTATTATGACTACGATGTTGGGATAAAAAAAGGTAACGTTTTCTAATTAGCTTTTTTTCTATTTTTTTTTTAAATATCCCAACATTTTAAACATGGTGACGGCACACTCTAGTTATCTCAAGTTATTTTATGCCGCCACCAACGCATAGGACAGATACAGAACAGGACAATACTCATTTTCACTTGAGTTAAGTGAGGAAAGAAGTCGTGTTAAGTGCATTTCCCAGGGGCACAAGATCAGTGGCATGTCAGGACTCGAACCCGGGACCGCTTGGCTTTTCTCTCTCATGGCCCTCCGAAACGTGTTCCATTCCAAATCATGATTTAGAATAAAACGAAGTGAAATGCATCTGCATTACAAAACGTGGTCCATTCCAAAACATGATTTGGAATAACATGTTTTGGGAATGCAATAGCCCTCTTGTTGTAAATGGGGGAAATCTAAAAGGACTACCAAAATTTCCACCATGCCCCGTTGGTTCTTGCAAAGGTGACCACTAGTACAGGTCTGACTGCGTTAATGTCAGGCGAACCTTCAAAATGCGGCATGATCCAAAACTTGTCTCCCTGGTCGTCACGTGACTGCTGTGGGTCCGTCATCCACGCGCCCCAGTACGCCCCGTTCTTCAGCACGGTCTCAGCGCCCCCTACCGACTTTAGGATGCGATCCACGCAGCCTGGCAGGACACACAATATTCCTTATAAGCACAATAACAAAGATCTTCTTTTCGAAAGTAATCAACAAAGTAGGTAAGGTCATAAATTCTAGACCTTAAGTATAACTCCAAACACAGACACACACACGCAAAAACGCATACACACAGACAAGCACATACAAACACACACACACACGCACACACACACACACACACATACGCAAGCACGCACGCACACACACACACGCTCTCTCTCTCTCTCTCTCTCTCTCTCTCTCACACACACACACACACACACACACAGACATACACACACGCACACAAACACACACATACACACACACACACACAAACACACACAAACACACACACACACACGCACACACACACACACATACATATATATATAACGGAGGGGGCCCCGAGTTCGCCACTGTACCCCGAGTTCGCCACTTTTAGTTTCATTATTTTCTTAAGTATACAGCAACGATTTTAATATCATTCTTGTGATTCTTCTAACCACAGAACATCAAAGTGTAATATGCATACACAGGCTTTTGTATATATAGACAAGCGACGATCTACGGAGAAGAAAATGGGAAGTGTGACGCGCAACACCATCCGCGCGTCTGGGCGAGATACCTGGCGACAGCGACATGCCCACGATGACGACGTGTTCTTTGTCGCCAGAATGGGGCTGTAAACTAAATATTAGATCTGGGATCATCTAAGACATATTCCTAAACTGGGCAATAAAGATTGAGCACTGAAATATTCTGTATTGTGGTTTATTTTACCATTTACTTTCAAGTATTTTACCAACTCTGCTTCACTTCGAACGCGTGACTCATGATCGAACGCGCACTATCTTTTTCGACTGTTCGAATCTTCCCATGTAAAAAATGAAGACATCAACAGGTAAGATCTTCTTATCAATCTTGTAAATAAGTTTAAATGGCAAGTCTTAAATTAGTTTAAAGCTTTGTGAAAGCCAGTTTACATCGTCAACAAGTTAAAGGGTCTAATTATTGACCGGGAAGCAAGCTGTACGATGCCTATTTGCAAGCAAACTAAAGGACGCCGTATTACAACGTTTCCGGAATTTCCTTTACTTGACCAGCAAAGAAAACACGCACCGGTTTTATGAATCGTTGGTTCAGGGACTAAACAGTGTCCTCGTCTAACTTACATGTCTGCTATCATCCTCACGAATCTTTTACGATCGACGTCTTCGGTCTAACAACATGTAACTTCCGTCCTTGGCGATCTGCCAGCCCACGGGGTCAAATTGTGACCTTCACGTGATCACGGCAGATACCATTTCGCCTAATTGTATTCACGTGGGGAAGTAGTAATATATAAATAGGTATAACTGTGTTAAAATAAAGTTACAAATTATAAAATACATACAATACATCTAATTTATATCTAACAAACAAAGAAATGATGTATCAACTTCGTAAGCTTTAAGTTATCTGTAGTATTTACTCAAATTAGGACCCTGATATACCTTTAAAGAGCAATGGTATGAATAGGACGGGTTCACTTTATTTGCAGGGGGCGTTGCAAATCTGAAATATTTTGATATCGATTCAGCGATTGACAGTGCTTGTTATATTTCTTGAATAACTAGGTTATTACGTTTGCTTCCTTTACTTCCATACTGATTATATACCGAACCTCCACTTTTTTTCTTCTTCAATATTGGTTTTAGTATTTCAACATCAATTTTGATGTTTTAGGTTGGACTGTACCAATGCATACTCGTAACGACGAAATGATATGCAGCCTCAAACGTATCTTTTTTTCACATCTGTGATGTTACTACTTCTTAAAACATTTAGTTTTTATTCAAGGGATGGGACACCGTTAAATGTAACATACACATTAAAACAATACTAAAAGTCTAATTCTCAACAAAGTGATAAATATTTTTTTCTTCTTTCTTGACTGTCATTTAGCTTTTAGGTCGACTATATACACCACACTACACTGCACCAGGATGTGAAAAAGTGCCACGGTGGAAGACTCATAGTTTTTGAGCCAAAGCTGTCTCTGTGTACTATAAAGTCATTCAAGGCTCTTACCTTAGATGTCTGGCCCCAGCAGCATGGCAGCGACAGTCAGAGCAAGTACATTGTACATTGCAATGAAAAACGTTTCGCCATCTATCTTTGGACCAGTCAAGGTTTCCACACAAAACAACAAAGGGATTTATTCAAGAAATATAACAAGCACTATCAATTGTCGAATCGACTTGATCAACATTAAAAGTCTGTATACGTAATTAGAAACAAAGTGATAAATAATTTCTTCTTCTTTCTTGACTGTCATTTAGCCCTTGTGTAGAGCGGAATTCCGGCAGTCGACTCAGTATGGCCACACTTCAGGACTGTGTCAATGGCCTAGGCACTACGCCAGTGAAAGCATACAAGCAATACGAAGTGTCGCATAGGCAGCAGGCTATCGATGCAGTAAAACGTGGCTCAAATGCCAACAAGGCATCAAAACTGTTTTCAGTTCCAAGAAGAACCTTAACAGATCAGCTCAGGGGTCTCCACCCCTTGACCACCGGTGGTCAGACCGTTTTGATGGATGACGAGGAAAGTTGCCTAGAAAAGTACATAGGAAAAATGGCGGAATGGGGACACCCCATATCTGTCCCCATTCTGAAGGCACTTGCGGGTGAGATCCATCAAAGAAAATGCAAAACAACCGGCAAACCCCCAGGTTTCGTATCTGCGAGGCAAGTGGAAAACTAGTTGCTGGGAGAAAGTGGTGGAGGGGGTTTAAAAAGCGCCACCCGCAGATAGCCCACCGGGCGCAAGACCCCCTGTCGAGGGAGAGGGCAAAAATGTCCAGCCAGGAGACGGTAGATGATTTCTTCAAGTTGTACACTAAGATCGTAGCAGAGAACCGTCTACAAAACAAGCCGAATCTTATTCACAATTGTGATGAAACCGGGATATCGATGGAAGTCAATCGGGGGAGAGTTCTTGTGCCGAAGGGGTTAAGGGGGTCCCATGCAAAAGCTCTGGCACAAAAGACCGTGTAACATTCCACATTGCTGTGACTGCAGAAGGTAAAACATTGGCACCCATGCTCATTTACAAGAAGAGCTTTCCCAGTGGAGCGTACACACAAAGTGGTCCGGATAACACCCTGTACGCAGTGTCGGAGTCGGGGGTTCATGGACAAAGACCTCTTCGAAAAAATGGTTTTGCAACCACTACGTCCGCACCCTCCCTCCGGATAGGCCAGTACTTCTCCTCCTTGACCAATGCGAGGCTCACCTATCAGTAAAGACAATCCAAACAGCACTAGATGAAAACATAATCTTACTTGGCCTCCCCCACACACATCCCATTTTTACAGCCCCTGGACAAGACCTGCTTCGGTAGCCTTAAGGACACCTTAGGCTCAATCGTTCAGGGGCTAATGTTCGAAAAACCCGGACTTTCAGCTGAGC
>NW_017802570.1:0-4786 GCF_001625305.1 Branchiostoma belcheri
AGAAGGTTTCCGCGCTCCAACAAGACTGCTTCCATTCGGCGAGTTAAAAGGGCTATTAAAAAACACTTAGGGGCGATTGGCATAGACGTGTGAATTTCCAGGGTCCCGCGGACCGCCAATAAACCGTACGCACCTCCCGGCAGCGAGTTGTCCCGCCCCCGTGTTCACTGACCCGATCATTTCCTAACGGTCATCGGGGTCAGCCAGTTCAAAAAAAATAGAAAACGTTACAACTTACTTTCCGTCCGTTTCCGATGTCTGACGTACTGTCAAGGGCAGAGCGCGTAGCGCGCGACATCTGGGGGTTTCCTCGGCTGAAGGATGGTCAGGCCCGGGCTATTAAAGCTGTCACGGAAGGCAAGGATTGTTTTGTCGGCCTTGCCACGGGCCATGGGAAGAGTATTTGCTACCAGATACTTCCATCCCTCGCCAAGGAGCCGACGATGGTAGTGGTCATCTCGCCACTACAAGCTCTTGTAGCAGACCAGGTAACATAGTATTCTTTTGTATTTTTAGTACGTTTCATAAAACTTAAAAGCGGATGTCTTTTTTACGTCTGCGAGTTTGAAAAGTAAACGCCCCCCTCCCCTTTGTCAACCCGACTGTTCTACAAATTACACGATCAGTCTTTAGTGCAAGACCTTACGAAAATAGCTGTACTTTTTTTGTGTCAATAAAGACCTGTATAACTTACACAGTCCATGTAACTTATTTATACTACCTTTATAATTTGCACCCATTTCTATAGATTTGAACAGCGATTGTGCTCCAAAAGTTTAAATAATGGTAATATCATAATCAGCTTTTTTTCTGATATCCTTCGGCCAGGTACGCCGGTATAACATCAAAACAGGCTACAGAGCAGTGAGTCTTAGCGGCAGCGATGCCATTGCAGCATTCCGTGAGAACCCTGACCCTGGCACAAGATTAGGTAATATTTTCTTTTCTAATTTTTTGCATATATTATTTGTCATGATACTGTGACATGAATCCCATGAAGGAGGTAAGGAAACCTCCTTGGTCACATAGAGCAAAGAGTGTTCAAAATGTAATACTTGTATGTGAATGCATGAATATATCCTATGCTGATCATATACCTACTATCATATACCTACCAATGTTTGTACCTACCACTCATTTCTTTGAGTATGATTTCAGTATGATTTCAGTGTTGTACTTAACCCCATATACTTACAATGATGCACATTTGAAATCAAGTTGCACACTTGTGGATAACTTTGTCTAATACATTTCTGTATACTTCAGTTTTCATGGCACCTGAGGATGCAACCTCCACAGCAGGAAGGCAGTTCATTGCCAACACCCCCATCAAACTTGGATTGGTTGCCATAGATGAGGCTCATTGTATCCCTGAATGGTATGTAAGATGCAGTATTACATTGTTACTGTTTTGGCTGAAATTTCCTACTACCGGCAGTAATATACTGATAACACATCATAATAAGACAAAGGTACAGCACAATCTTCTAAAAAAATAGCATCATGCAAATGATGCTGCTTGATTAAGAAACCGGTACATGATGAGTGACTATTATTCTAAAGTATGCATCCATAACTCAACAGTACAATCTTTGACTTTCAACACATGCCATCTCATATCACATCTTTTTACATCATATCACAAACACTGTTCCACACTTCCATGGCACACTATGAATATTAAAAAGGCTATGTAGACCATTTTCAATATTTCCAGTACAGTACAATACAATACAATACAATACAATACAATACAATACAGTACAATGACATAGTATATTACTCTCATTACTTCACACAGGGGGGAAGACTTCAGGAGGGCTTTCAGGATGATTGGGACGTTGCGGGCAGTCATACCAGATGTGCCATTTATGGTCACGTCACAGCGACCGCAACAGAAGCTGTGAGGTCAGCTGTGCAGACCGAGCTGCACCTGACTGGTGAAGTGGTGATGGGCGACCTTAACAGGGAGAACATCACCATTTCCAGGATACAATCAACATCAATGACGGTGCATATTATACATTGTCCTCTCTTTAAAAAAAAATGAATATACTGAAATAGTATAAAAGTTAACAGTCAAGTGTATACACAAGTATAGTTCCCTTTGCAATTCCTCATCAGCATGAATTTTTAATGGAAATATCACACAGACAACACCTGTACATGTATGACAATGCTTCATCAATATAGACATTCTTTCATGTTATCTTCTACATTTCAGTCCGACTTCCAACCACTTGTGGAAGACTTACAGGCCTCAGGGAGGGACACAAAGAAACACCTGATTTACCTCCCCACCAAACAGAAGTGTATGGCCATGTTCGAATTACTTCAGGATGCTGTTCAAGGTCGTGGCCTGGTGGAGGTGTTCCATGCAGACCTGTCCCCAACCAAGAAGAAAAAAGTCCTGGAAGGATTGCAGGCTGGGGATGTAAGAGTAGTCATCGCCACAGTAGCATTCGGCATGGTAAAAAAAGCTACATCTGTCATCTATATGTAGTTTGATTCTGTCACACAATGGTAATCAAATAAAAATAATGGTGACAAGGATTGTGAGAAACTAATCACTGCATCCTTGCTAAGACTTGAAGTTTAATATTTGCCCTGTTGTGTTATATTGAAGGACATATAGTGATGGCATGTCTATGGCCAAACACTACTTCTGTCCAGATGGTACTTTATACACAATATTGATATCTATTTTGTTCAACAGGGCATCGACATTCCTGATGTTTCCTGTGTCATCTCATATGGAGCACCAGCATCAGTAAGCCAACTATACCAGGTTAGTCGGGAATCTGTCTCAAACAATAACCTAATATTAAGAAGAGTTAAAATGAGGGATGATAATACTAAAATGGCAGAATAAGATATTAAACCGAATTTTGGAAGTGTTATAGATTACACATTTTTTCTTCAATTTTCACCTTTGCTATGGAACATCGAACTTCCCCATTCACAAAGTTTGTCAACAGTTCATGATCACCCTTAAGCAATACATGTTTTACAATCACTCCCTCTTTGCCATGTAAGGAAGGTCATGTTGCATTCCAATTTGTGTTTCAGCAAATGGGACGTGCTGGAAGAAGTTCTGAGGTGGAGGCTGCGTACCTTGTGTACCACACCACAAAAGAACACGAGAAGGCGAAACCAGAAGTGGCGTCAATACTGACTGAGGAGGGCTGTCTCCGTAAGGCACTGCTGAAACACCTGGGGCAAAGTGACATGCCACAGCAGGACCAGTGCTGTAGTAACTGCGGAGGCCTGACCCAAGATGCAAGCTGTCTACTCTCTGAGCGACTACCACCAGCTCCTAAAGCAAGAAAGAAGCCTAGACCACACAGGAAAAAAACAGACAATGGTGGACAGTTAAAGCAAAAGCTACAACAACTGCGTGACCAGGAGTTCAATCTGCAGCCTCAGTTTTGTTTTTTTGGACCCTGTGCCACGGTGGTCAAATCTGGGCTGCAAAGTTCCCACATGTCATAGAATCCGAACTGTGTTCGATCGTGTTCGATCTGGGGAATTCGAATCGAACCCGCGTTCCATTTCGGGGTCACCTGCGGCCATTTACCATAAAGCGGCAAAACAAGCCCTTCTGCCTGAGTGCCTTGCAACAGATAAAAAACAACACTTTTCCATAGATACAAACAGTTTCCTGGACAGTACATGTCCGCTATCATTTTTTGTGGACATGTAACATATAGCGAAGCTATAGTCGTATCCTTGGGTGACCTTGAATGCTGTAATGATTCTTTACATCTGTATGAATAACACAATGCACACTTTCAGGTGATATGACATGTCTGCAAAACTCGTTCAAACCTGGAAGCATGGAGAGTCAAACATACCCCATTTACGGCTCAAAATGACTGTCACGGTTGTCCCGAAAATCGTGTTTTAGGGATTTTTCAAAAATGGCCTCAATTTTGAATTATGGGTATTTTAGTGAGAAAAATGTCAAAAAATGCCATTTTTTCACCAATATGTTGACAAAAACTAGACTTAAAATCAGAAATTAAAAAATCCCTAAAACACGATTTTTGATCTTATTCCTAGTCGTCGAAAAATACAAAGATCGGGGATCTGGGGTAATACACGAAGCCAGGTTTGAACGAGGTATGCCTAAAAACATGACATAACATGTGCTCGGAAACCCGAAAATTATCGTCTTCCTGAGCAAAATTTAATAAAATCAGTGATTTAACATAAAAAGCTAACATTAAAAGGATGTTAAGACGATAATTTCTTTTCAATTTGACGAAACTTACCACTAAATACTATTTGTTTATTTTCAAATATTTTACTGGTAGTCCAAAACAGGCCAAAATAGCGTCTTGTAACCCGATACCTTTTAGAACGCGCCTAGCAATGGGAAAGAATGCCGTAGTGACAGACCGCCGTGTGCAGTTATGACAGATGAAACTATAGACAGACTGCTGAAATACTGTCACAGGCTCCACACCAAGGAAGACGTGAAGTCTGTCAAGGGGGTCTCAAGTACCATGGTGGACAGCATCTTGGCTGCAATCGATGAATTCTTCCCTGAAAAGAGTAACCAGAGAAACCCACCAAGGAGACAGGGAAACCCACCAAGGAGACAGGGAAACCCACCAAGGAGACAGGGAAACCCACCAAGGAGAGAGAGAATCCCACCAGTAAGAACAACCCAGGGAAACCCACCAGAAACCTTGAGAAGGAGCAAAAGACAGCAGAGAACCCACTACAGGAGATTACAAATACATGTCTAGGTCACCCTATGTAATAAATAACATACATACAA
>NW_017802571.1:0-4783 GCF_001625305.1 Branchiostoma belcheri
ATTATAGAATAGCACATCATTTAGTCTATTATGAGCAAGAAGTACCTCTCACAGCCATATTACAAGAAAGCAAAGATCTTGAAATATTTACATTTTTTTAAATTTTCTTGTTTCTCGCTGATTCTGTTCATGCCCCACAAGGCATCAGAAATGCATATAGCAGGAAATTAAAGACACGAAATGTTCATGGGACTTTGACCTAACTTCCTGTCTCCGAGGTGTCTAGCCATTGGAACTAAGTTCGGAAAACCAAGCAAACACAGAAACAGACATAAAGAGAACAACAACCCCGCACATGGAAGCAACCAAAACGCCCTCTTCACGCCCTAGCATACAATGTACATACAGCTATGACCGATCCAACCACCATAAAGGTCAGATAGAAGTAGACAAATGCCAATGCTAGGTACTTGATGGGAGCCTGTAAAAAGATGAAAAATATCAAGTAAAAATGAAAGATGAAAGATATTAAAAGTACACAATAAAAGAATAAAATATTTAATTGGACGTTGACGACTTCTTCGAAGTCCTTACGTTTTTCACCACGCAAAAAGACAGAAACTACATCTTAAATTTAATTGTAGAAAGAAAATTGTTCAATCACCAGATATGGAGAGTCCGAGATCGAGACCATCAGAAGGCGAGGGATTCCAAGGAGTGGGATATTCCTGTTACAATCAGTAGAAATAATATAAGCATTACTATTGCCGTATCTGATATTATTCTCTCAGCGCATCGTGCACCTGTTGTGACATTGATTAAATTTTAAAGCTCTGTATAATCAAAGCACAGAATTCCTGACGATTCGGTCCATACGTCTAACAGTTTGTACATTTTGGGCCGTACCTTTGAATTTGCAATCACTAGAACTTTGCTATATGCTTGGCTCGTATTACGATTTTACACATTTCATTACAAATTAAGGAGGAAATACATGTAAACTTACATCTTCATCTTGCTCAGAATTTCGTTCCTCGTAAGCCATATGGGAGACAGTGGATTGGGGTCGGCTGTATCACTCACTGGGAACTTGTTGTCAACGTTGTCCCCTTTTGTCAGGTACAATAGGTTGTTTTCGCCGCTAGTGATAAAAGTACGACATGATTTTTAATGTACAGCGCATAAATCATAAACTTCAATACCCCAGGATACCTCCACTAATTTTGAATGTAGGTATTCTATACAGCCTTCTACACAACCTTCTATACATGAAACTAAAATTTTGTCATTAAACAACTAAAATTGTGCAAATAATGTTATTTTCTTACATAATCATAAATTCTATCAAAGTAATGGGGCATGTGTTATGTTTATGAAAAGCATGAATTTTCAAATTCCTTTATCAAAAATTTCCATCCATTGTCAGAAGAACCAGAGAACATCTTGTACTTACTCCTCCTTAACTTCCACGACCCTGCGTATCCATGGTAATTCTTGTCCTGGAACTTTGGCCGAGACAATATCACCTACTCCGATAGTGTCGTCCGGGAAGTTGGTCATGAACAGCATGGATCCATACCTGATCGATGATAACAAGAAATCAGAGATTTCAGACGTCCTGGAAGTATGCAATTCTTGCGTTCCTGAATTCCCCACATGTCGACCATTAATTACTGCTGGCTCCTGGCCATATTCTGAGACCTTCATGAGTCATTCTGCCTGCCAACCTTCCCCACCCACGTGCTGTCAACCTACTCTGTTCGGACAAACAAATACGCCACCCAAAACAACACTTCCGTACCCAGCAGTAACATATGCATTGCAAATGTATAATGAATATTTCGTAGGAATATGAATCATTGTCCACTGCAAAGTGACATGCTCTTAACGCATGAACGCTGGCTGATGTCCAGTGAAAATTTATATAAAATTTTATATATAAGTGTTTGCACATGAATATCTGCTGTATAATTACCTGGTGCCAATTGTCATGAGAGGGTGTTTAGTATTTGTCACCGGTCGCAGCAGGATCAAAGTACCCAGAAAGATCATGTAGAACAGTAGTTGCTCAAGGGTCAACGGCCGAGGCCTTCGCTGATCCTTTGAGATAAAAATGATTAATTTCTTTATTTCAAATACCATCAAACAGACGTTAGAAAGAGAAAACTTGCTACAATGTACGCACAACATCTATGTATCCACCACCATCCAAGGGTGTTATCATGCATTTACATATAGGTACTTAGTCAAGCTGTCTTAAAAATCAATCAGTCTTAAAAGTGTAAGAGTTTAGATAACAAAGCTATTGTAATGACAATACCTGATCAGCCGGAACCTGGTCAGCAAGGGCAACAGCTCCGTTGGCAGGGACGTCAGGAGCCGCCTCTCCGTTGGCCGGGACAGGGATAGCAGGAGCCCCCTCTCCGTTAGCTGGGACAGGGATAGCAGGAGCCCCCTCTCCGTTAGCTGGGATAGGGACAGCAGGAGCCCTCTCTCCGTTAGCTGGGACAGGGACAACAGGAGCCCCCTCTCCGTTAGCTGGGATAGGGACAGCAGGAGCCCTCTCTCCGTTAGCTGGGACAGGGACAGCAGGGGCCACCTCTCCGTTAGCTGGGACAGGGACAGCAGGAGCCACCTCTCCGTTAGCTGGGACAGGGACGGCGGGAGCCCCCTCTCCGTTAGCCGGGACAGGGATAGCAGGAGCCGCCTCACCGTTGGCCGGGACAGGGATAGCAGGAGCCGCCTCTACGTTGGCTGGGACAGGGATAGCAGGAGCTACCTCTACATGTAGGTTGACTTGGACATGGACGGCAGGAGCCGCTTCTCCGTTGGCCGGGACAGGGACGGCGGGAGCCGCATCTTGGTTACCTGGGACAGGAATAGCCATTCCTCCGATCCGTTGTCACTCGAAAGAGGGTCCTTTCATGTGAATGTCCAGCAACATTCTGTATGACATAACAGTCGACATCGTTTCCTTTATTAACAAGCAATGATAACGGCCTTGTACACAATGACATAAGAGCTTACATAGCATGTAATCTAATCAAATAGGAATATCAAAGACGAAATTTCAGCAAACCTGCAAAAGGCCTAGGGTTCATACGTGATAACGTGTCAAAAGCTCATAGCCACTATATATGGCATGTACTCTTGTAGGTAATTTAAGTGCTTTGCCTTGCGCTGGTACCTGAACAATGTGTCTTTTTAAAGAAAGAGGAACTCTGGTGTCGATTACAGGTTTCCATTGTATAACGCGGCTTCAGTGACAAAGTGGGCTGAAAAACACGGCGCACAATGTCAACAAATAAGGCTAGAGCACTAACTCGGTCAACTACCCTGGTCAACTCGGTCAACTCGATCAACTCGGTCAACTCGGTCCACTACCCTGGTCAACTCGGTCAACTCGGTCAACTCGGTCAACTCGATCAACTCGGTCAACTCGGTCCACTACCCTGGTCATCTCGATCAACTCGGTCAACTCGGTCAACTCGGTCAACTCGGTCAACTCGGTCAACTCGGTCAACTCGGTCCACTACCCTGGTCGACTCGGTCAACTCGGTCAACTCGATCAACTCGGTTAACTCGGTCAACTCGATCAACTCGGTCAACTCGGTCAACTACCCTGGTCAACTCGATCAACTCGGTCCTAACTACCCTCGGTCTAACTCCGTAGTCAACTCGGTCAACGTCGGTCCAACCTACCAGGTCAACTCGGTCAACTCGGTCAACTCGGTCAACTCGGTCAACTCGGTCAACTCGGTCAACTCGATCAACTCGGTCAACTCGGTCCACTACCCTGGTCAACTCGGTCAACTCGGTCAACTCGGTCAACTCGGTCCACTACCCTGGTCAACTCGATCAACTCGGTCCACTACCCTGGTCAACTCGGTCAACTCGGTCAACTCGGTCAACTCGATCAACTCGGTCAACTCGGTCAACTCGGTCAACTCGGTCAACTCGGTCAACTCGGTCAACTACCCTGGTCAACTCGATCAACTCGGTCAACTCGGTCCACTACCCTGGTCAACTCGGTCAACTCGGTCAACTCGGTCAACTCGGTCCACTACCCTGGTCAACTCGGTCAACTCAGTCCACTACCCTGGTCAACTCGGTCAACTCGATCAACTCGGTCAACTCGGTCAACTCGGTCAACTCGGTCAACTACCCTGGTCAACTCGATCAACTCGGTCAACTCGGTCAACTCGATCAACTCGGTCAACTCGGTCAACTCGGACAACTCGGTCAACTCGGTCCACTACCCTGGTCAACTCGGTCAACTCGGTCCACTACCCTGATCAACTCGATCAACTCGGTCAACTCGGTCAACTCGGTCCACTACCCTGGTCAACTCATCAACTCGGTCAACGCGGTCAACTACCCTGGTCAACTCGATCAACTCGATCAACTCGATCAACTCGGTCAACTCGGTCAACTCGGTCAACTCGGTCCACTACCCTGGTCAACTCGGTCAACTCGGCCAACTCGGTCCACTACCCTGGTCAACTCGGTCAACTCGGTCCACTACCCTGGTCAACTCGGTCAACTCGGTCCATTTGTACGGCGTCGATATGTTATAACGTCGCTGTTTAGGATGCTAGGCAGGGGAATATGGTTCTCAGTGTATTATAACTTAAGAAAGAGTACCAGCGAGAAATAAAAACTAATCAACTGCAAACAGGATTCACTATTCCAAGTTAATACAGTTTTAATTAAAAAATTGCAAACGACACAAAAATATGACATTACATGCGAGATTGATCTTCCCTCTTTTTTAAGCAAGAATAATGGTACTAGTCATGAATTTCATTCTGCCTTAGGGCGTGTCTTCCTTGCACAAAAATCA
>NW_017802572.1:0-4776 GCF_001625305.1 Branchiostoma belcheri
TTGTGACTCACCAACCATGTACAACAAGCTAGTCCCATGTTTATTTTATGCAGATGATTTAGTCCTTCTCTCTGAGTCAAAACAAAGACTACAATCTGCCCTGAATAGATAAGAACAATACTGCCATACTTGGAAGCTAAATGTAAACCTTAGGAAAACAAAAATTATTGTTTTCTCTAAGGGTGGTCGCCTACCAAAAGACCTGTCCTTCATGTATGAGAAAAAACCCTGTTGAGATAGTAACCTCATTGTCTTCGTCAGAAGGACTATGAAATTGTCTCGCCGCATTGTGGGAACTGCGGATTGTAGTAGAATGTAGTTTGTATAACAGTGCGAGAATTGAACTTTATAGATGGATAACATCGATGTTTCCCCACTTTACACACCTAAGTAATACAGACAAATTCACATTTTTTAATGAACTTAGACAAACCCTCGATCCTCAAACTTGTATGTTCTTATCTTTTCAACATCACAGAGAAGCGAAAAGAAGTCGAAATTATGTAACAGACTGTAGTGCTAGTACTAGATTGATCTTGTTGTGTACATGTATATATTTGTGTATTCAAGTTAACCTTTGTACCTAACCCAGTGCCGGTATGTTTGTACAATAAAGGTCTTCATCATCATTGAAACTCGGTAGAACACACACATAATGCCACACATAAAAAGCCTGTTATACTACAGTACAAAAAATGCCCGAAGAAGACACACACTTACGAGTAAGTCTTATAGTTATACGGACAGTCGTGTTGATAGCCTAATTGATAACGACAACCGGCTCCTCGGCAACGAACACAAAATGTTCGTCCTCAAATTAAAACATAATGATGTGTGTCAACCTCACGCTATACAAATGACTTAGCGAGCGGCTTAGACTTTACGGCTATTCCCCTATTCTCATATATAGTACTCAGGACGCTAGTACTAGTACTAGAACCGGGGTAGACAAATATGGCGGACATAAACAAAACGACGCTATCCCGTCATGCATTATAATGACGCTAGGCGGGAGATCTGAGTGTTACGGCTGTAGCAAAAATAAAAACCTTAGTTCGGTATTTTTAGATTCAATCCCTGCGTATGTGTTGTGGGTTGCCAGTTACTCATATTTTCCTTGAAATACAATGTATATACATTTCCAGTAAGCTGAGGCTAGGGGTTTCTTTAATCATACCGTTTGCGTTTCGAGTTTTGTTAATCTTCGTACGCGTACTTTGTTCTGTCATTTGTCTGTAGCGCTGATTTCCTTTTGCAATGACGTTTTAGCCTTGTTGGAATAACGATTTTTGGTACCGATAAAAGACCGTAAGTTTAGTCTTGCTGATATCCGGCCCCCTGAACAGTAAACACAAACCATGCGTCCTCACAACGTGCCCAGGCCAACCTGTATGTACTAGTATCAACAGTTATTTTCATACTTGTCCGGCCGGGACGCTGAAAAGATGGCGACCATAAACAAAATGACGCTATTCCGTCATGCATTATAAATATATCAGCTTGGCGCGAGACCCGAGTGTTGCAGTAGTAGTCTATACGACTTTGGTGATTTATATAACGAAATCAGACAGCTTTAATTTCTATTTCAGATATAGGTAGTGTAAGGTAAAAGCTTGTCATTCTTGTTTTTATTTTCAGATTCAAATCGTCAGGATCAAGGTTAAGACCGTGCTGGGTAACACCAAGGAGGTTAAAAAACACCGTTCACCCAAGGAGGTTAAAAAAGCTTCTTGGTTCACCGAATAATTTTTTAAAATCCGTTTTTCATTTTTACGTTGGTTTCTAGTTATAACGTTTGCTTTTTTCATGATTCAGTTTTGTTTCACTTTTGACTTATCTGTGTCGTTGATTTCCTTTTTGCTACAACGTTCATGTTCCTCATCAGTTCACTAACATCCGATTTTAAAAGTAACAGTTACCAACTAACAGTCCATCACAACTCTCAGACAAGTTAGGTTCAATCTAAGATAAAATTACTGAGTATGTTACTCTAAGTGATTACACATGATACTATATATATATATCCATGTTCGGTAGTTATTTTTTTCAATTTTGATGAATTTTACAGACTTACGAGCCGAAAGATTTGCGCCAGGTTTCCCCGTCAATAACACAACACCGGATGCAGTGTCAAGTTGGAGATTAGCAGCTGGAGATTATAGGGCTTTCTTCGTGGCTTCAACACATGCTTAATAGAACCTGCATAATTACATACATGTATTTGTATTTATGTTTTAAAATGGTTGCAGTCGTAGATATGCAGTGATGTTATATGTTGTTGTTATACGGGAACAAACATGGCCGTCGTTGAACTTCTATTGTTCTTCTAAACAACTGATGCTATACCGCCATGCATTGCGAACCATACTCAAGGCTGTTGGACCGGATTTACAGTTTCTATACGATTTCTTGAGACGTCGGACACCCTAAGGTAAGGCCGGAGTGCTACAATTCCGCTAAGAGAAGTATGTCGAAAATCTCATATCGATGAACAAAGATTTCCAGCCGTCTTCCCATAGAATTTTGGGCATATTATTAGTTGCCTCTTCAATTGGGGTAGACACTGTAAGTATTAAAAATATAAATTTTGACCCTGAAAATATAGTTTTACACTTTTTCAACGGAGTTGCTTTTTTAACCCTTATTTAATCTTGAAAAAGTACAGTATGTAACAGTACACCTCTTCGGCCTGAGCCGCTTTTCAAGAGTTCAAGGGGAGGTGGGTCAGGGGTCTAATGCTTCGGTTCAGTTACAATAATCAGTCATAGAAATACAATATAAATGCGTACAATACAAGTTCATACAAAATTCAAACATTATTTCGATTCATATCTTATTGCTATCAGTATCGACATCCAAGTTTCATTTCACAAATTATAGTCATTCTAAGTGACTCGACAGATGACATCCGCTCAGGAAAAAGTCGTACAAAGTGGCAATACTCCTCCGACCAAACAAAAACCGTAAAAGTAGAAAGACGTATTAAAAACACAAAAATACTGCCAAAACACCGTGCGACCCTACCTCTGCTTGGAGTGTAGACAAATGACGTATGAATTAATGAACTATATTAGTGACGGTAATGCCGTTGATTTCATCACCACATCGATGAACTCAACGGCCAATCGCCGCTACTAGTGACGGAATCGCCGTTGATTTCATCACCATATCGATGAACTCAACGGCCAATCGCCGCTATTAGTGACGGCATTTCTCAACGGCCAATCGCCGCTATTAGTGTCGGAAATGCCGTTGATTTCATCACCATATCGATGAACTCAACGGCCAATCGCCGCTACTAGTGACGGAATCGCCGTTGATTTCATCACCATATCGATGAACTCAACGGCCAATCGCCGCTATTAGTGACGGAAATGCCGTTGATTTCATCACCACATCGATGAACTCAACGGCCAATTGCCGCTATTAGTGACGGAATCGCCGTTGATTTCATCACCACATCGATGAACTCAACGGCCAATCGCCGCTATTAGTGACGGAATCGCCGTTGATTTCATCACCACATCGATGAACTCAACGGCCAATCGCCGCTACTAGTGACGGAATCGCCGTGATTTCATCACCATATCGATGAACTCAACGGCTAATCGCCGCTATTAGTGACGGAAATGCCGTTGATTTCATCACCATATCGATGAACTCAACGACCAATCGCCGCTATTAGTGACGGAATCGCCGTTGATTTCATCACCACATCGATGAACTCCACGGCCAATCGCCGCTATTAGTGTCGGAATCGCCGTTGATTTCATCACCATATCGATGAACTCAACGGCCAATCGCCGCTATTAGTGTCGGAATCGCCGTTGATTTCATCACCATAGCGATGAACTCAACGGCCAATCGCCGCTATTAGTGTCGGAATCGCCGTTGATTTCATCACCATAGCGATGAACTCCACGGCCGTGGAGTTCATCATTATAGTGATGAAGAGCACGGCCGTGGAGTTCAACAATCCACGGTCTTCTGATACCTACATGTACCAAACAAGTACAATTCTGCACAAATGCACAATAAAAGAAACATGACATTAATATATAAAATTGTCATCAGCAGTGGCCACACACTGTCACAGTGAGCATCACTTTCTTCTGAAGAGTGCATTTTGAAGACTTTCTCATAGACATCAAAATAAGACCTGCAAATTCAATTTTGGCTAAGCTGTAGGGAAAAGTGCCATACACACGAGGGTTTGTTTCCTTTGTTGAGCCATTTTCATACATGTCATTGTGTTGATACGGCTATATATGTCATTGCGGTATATATACATAATAGGAAGGCACCTAGACTAATCATCACAAAAGGAAACAAGAAATCAAAGATCTCACACCCATGAAATATCTTAAGTTGTTGTCAATTTCTTCTTTCATTTATCATTATGACTCTCTGCCTTATTCTGTCTATACATTTTTCCACTGCCTCCCACGAGGCAATACACATGTTGGAAATTGAAGACAGAAAATGCGACAACGTTTTCTGGTACTTTTGACCTACTAGTATCTTCCTGTCAGTGTCCTAGCAAGTGGAAATACCATGGAAATACAAACAAACACATTGTAAACAGCCTCTATACACAGAGGTAACAATTTTCATCTGAGTATGACACTTTTTTTTCTTACAGCATAGCCAAAAAAAACAACAACACACAAAAGGGTCTGACTGTGACAAAGGTTTCTTTTGTCCATTTGTGATTGTCACAAAACACTTGATTGTTCACATTGCCTGTACATACATTTTCTGCACAAATCGGTATAT
>NW_017802573.1:0-4760 GCF_001625305.1 Branchiostoma belcheri
GTGGTTGGTTGGTTGGTTGATTCTTGGTTGGTTGGTTGGTTGGTTGGTTTGTTGATTTGGTTTGATTTTGATTAGATTGTGATGGTGTTGTGTCTTTTGTACATTACGTTATTTTAGGATGTATTTTATTTTCTAACTTTGTGTATATCTTTTCTAAATAATTTTATATCTGTATTTTGTATATTATGTTATTTTAGATGTATTTTGTTTTCCAACATTGTGTATATCTTTTGTAAATACTTTTATATGTGACTGTAATAATAGTAATTGTTCATATATTAGAGGTATTTTTTTCAAAATTATTTATATCTTGTGTCCATTTGTAAAAGAATGAGAAATGTAAAGTTTAGATTATCACACCGACTGGTTTGTTTGTTGGTTGGTCCGTTGCTTGGTTGTTTTTTAGTTTAATGGGTGGTCTGTTTGTTTGTTGGTTCTTGGCTTGGTTGGTTCGTTGGTTTGTAGGTTTTTTGGTTTGTTGGTTAGCTGGTTTGTTGTTGGTTGGTTTCTTGGTTGGATTATTTGTTTGTTGGGTGTTTTCTTGGTTTGTTGGTTTGTTTTTGGTTGGTTTATTGGCTGTCTTTTGTATATTATGTTTTTGGATTATTTTTTTCCAAAATTGTGTATTTCTTTTGTAAATGATTATACATGTGTATTTTGCATATTATATTATATTAGATGTATTGTTTTCCAACATTGTGTATATCTTTTGTAAATGATTTTATATGTGTCTTTTGTATATTATATTATATTATATTATATTATATTATATTATATTATATTATATGTATTTTGTTTTCTAACATTGTGTATATCTTTTATATATAATTTTACATAGGAATTTTGTATGTTATATTATATTAGATGTATTGTTTTCCAACATTGTTTATATCTTTTGTAAATAATTTTATATGTGTCTTTTGTATATTATGTAATATTAAAACCGACTGGTTTGTTGGTTGGTTTGTTGGTTTATTTGTTTGTTAGTTGGTTTGTTAATTTGTTGGTTAGTTGTTTCGTTGGTTGGTCCGTTGTTTTTTGGTTTGTTTGTTGGTTTGTTTGTATGTTTGTTTGTTTTTTGGGTGGTTTTCTGCCTTAGTGTTTTAGCTTGTTTGTAGGTTGGTTGGTTGGTTGGTTGGTTGGTTGGTTTGTTTCTTGGGTTGTTGGCTGGTTGGTTTGATGTTGGTTGGTTTGTTGGTTTGCTGGTTGGTTTGTTGTTTTTTGGTTTCTTGGTTGGTTGGATTGTTGCCCTGTTTGTTTTTTTGGGTGGTTTCTTTGTTGGTTGGTTTTTGGTTTGCTATTGATTGGTTTGTTGTTGGTTGGTTTGTTTTTTGGTTTGTTGGATGGTTTGTTGGTTGTTTGTTTGTTGGTTTCTTGGCTTGGTTTGTTGGTTGATTTGTTGTTGGTTGGTTTGTTGGATGTCTTTTTTATATTATGTTATATTAGATTATTGTTTTCCAACATTGTGTATATCTTTTGTAAATAATTTTAAGTTTCTTTTGTATATTATGTTATATTAGATGTATTTTGTTTTCTATTTTTGTGTATAAATTTTTAAAGTAATTTTATATGTGTCTTTTATATATTATGTTATATTAGATGTATTTTGTTTTCCCACATTGTGTATATCTTTTGCAAAAAATTTTAGGTGTCCTTTGTATGTAATATTAATAATTGTTATATAAGATGTATTTCAAAATTATTTATATTTTGTATACATTTGTAAAAGAATGACAAATGTAAAGTTTAGTTTATCACACCGACTGGTTTGTTGGTTGGTTGGTTGTTGGTTTATTTGTTTGTTAGTTGGTTTGTTAATTTGTTGGTTAGTTGTTTTGTTGGTTGGTCCGTTGTTTTTTGGTTGGTTGGTTGGTTGGTTGGTTTGTATGTTTGTTTGTTTGTTTTTTGGGTGGTTTTCTGCCTTAGTGTTTTAGCTTGTTTGTAGGTTGGTTTCTTGGGTTGTTGGCTGGTTTGTTTGTTGGTTGGTTAGTTGGTTGTTGGTTGGTTTCTTGGGTTGTTGGCTGGTTTGTTTGTTGGTTAGTTGGTTGTTGGTTGGTTTCTTGGGTTGTTGGCTGGTTGGTTTCTTGGTTTGTTGGTTGTTGGTTGGTTTCTTGTATTGTTGGTTTGTTGGCTTGTTTGTTGGTTGGTTGGTTGGTTGGTTTCTTGGGTTGTTGGCTGGTTGGTTTCTTGGTTTGTTGGTTGGTTTGTTGGCTTGTTTGTTTGTTTGTTGGTTGGTTGTTGATTTTTTGGGTTGTTGGCTGTTTGGTTTGTTGTTGGTTGGTTTCGTGGTTTGTTGGTTGGTTGGTTTGTTTGTTTGTTGTTGGTTGGTTTCTTGGTTTGCTGGTTGGTTTGTTGGTTTGTTCTTCAATGGTTTCTTGGTTGGTTGGATTGTTGCCCTGTTTGTTTTTTTGGGTGGTTTCATTGTTTGTTGGTTGGTTTTTTGTTTGCTGTTGGTTGGTTTGTTGGTTGCTTGGTTGGTTTGATGGTTGGTTTGTTGTTGGTTGGTTGGTTGTTAGTTGGCTTCTTGGTTTGTTTGTTGGTTTCTTGGCTTGTTGGGTGGTTGGTTTGTTGGTTGGTTTGTTCGTCCGTTGCTTAGTATGTTTTTGGTTGGTTGGGTGGTTTGTTGTTTTGTTTGTTGGTTGGTTTCTTGGCTTGGTTTGTTGGTGGGTTGGTTTGTTGGATGTCTTTTGTATATTATGTTATATTAGATTATTGTTTTCCAACATAGTGTGTATTTTTTGTAAATAATTTTATATGTGTCTTTTGTATTTTATGTTATATTAGATGTATTTTGTTTTCTTACTTTGTGTATATCTTTTGTAAATAATTTTATATGAGTCTTTTGTATATTATGGTATATTAGATGTATTGTTCTCCAACATTGTGTATATCTTTTGTAAATAATTTTATATGTGTCTTTTGTATATTATATTATATTAGAACTGATCATTGTTTTCCAAGATTGTGTATATCTTTTGTAAATAATTTTATATGTGTTTTTTGTATATTATGGTATATTAGATGTATTGTTCTCCAACATTGTGTATATCTTTTGTAAATTATTTAACATGTAACACTGGTCAGTTTAAATTGGGAAGTTCAGTTTCCCGATTTCCTGGGGGCCATCTTGGTCATCCAATTTTCTAACTTTTTTTCTACTGAAGATACAGTTCACTTTTACATGTCATTGGAAAGAGCATGATTTCCCCTGCATCATGATGTCTTTAATTTGGTCATAACGCGTACCATTATAAAGATATTCTGGTTTGAAAGTTGCCCAACTCAGTGGTCTATTGGCTGGACCATGTGAACACTACACAGACCACACTTGGTTATGCATAGTCCACAGTGGCCTAGCAGTAGCCCACTCCAATGCAAATGAGTTATAATTGGCCATTCCACATTGTACAAAGCACTCGCATAATGAGTTATCACACCTTGCTGGTCAGACCACTGGCCTGCGCTGGGTTCAATGGGCCAGGTGATTAGAGGTGTGAAGTCCAGTCTGGCCAGGGCCAAGACCACAATGGCCTGGGCCAATCAACACCTTGTTGTTTATACAGCCCACCTGGCCTAAATTATAGCCCATACATGATCTTACCTCAGACCAGTGGTCTAATGCATTTTCAATCAATCATATCTAAGCCTATGAACATCAATAACTAATAATTTTCACATGACTACTTTCATAATGAAAAGAGCTTTCAGATGATACCACACTTATAGGCAGAAATTTGATATTTCTGAAGTTTCCCAATTGCTTCTGTTTTTCCCAATTTGAACTGACCAGTGTTATGTCTTTTGTATGAAATACTAATAATTGTTATATAAGATACATTTTTTTTCAAAATTATTTATATCTTTTGTACATTAGTGAAAGAATGAGAATTTTTTAGTTTATCACACCGACTGGATTGTTGGTTCATTGTTGGTTGGTTTGTTCGTTTCTTGGTTCGTTTCTTTGTTGTTTTTTTTGGGTCGTTTGTTGGTTGGTCTATTGCTTGGTTTGTTTTTGGTTTGTTGGGTGGTTTGTATGTTTGTTTGTTTGTTGGGTGGTTTGTTGCCTTGGTTAGCTTGTTTGTAGTTTGGTTGGTTGGTTGGTTAGTTGGTTGTTGGTTGGTTTCTTGGGTTGTTGGCTGGTTGGTTTGTTGTTGGTTGGTTTCTTGGTTTGTTTTTTGGTTGGTTTGTTGTTTGGTTGGTTTGATGGGTTTGTTGGTAGGTTTGTTGGTTGGTTTCTTGGGTTGTTGGCTGTTTGGTTGTTGGTTGGTTTCGTGGTTTGTTGGTTGGTTTGTTGGTTGGTTGGTTTTCTGGTTTGCTGGTTGGTTTGTTGGTTTGTTCTTTTATGGTTTCTTGGTTGGTTGGATTGTTGCCATGTTGTTTTTCTGGGTGGTTTCAATGTTTGTTTGTTGGTTGGTTGGTTTTTGGTTTGCTGTTTGTTTGTTGGTTGGTTGGTTTGATGGTTGGTTTGATGTTGGTTGGTTTCTGGGTTTGTTGGTTGGTTGGTTTGGTGTTGGTTGGTTTCTTGGTTTGCTGGTTGGTTGGTTTGGTGTTGGTTGGTTTCTTGGTTTGCTGGTTGGTTGGTTTGGTGTTGGTTGGTTTCTGGGTTTGTTGGTTGGTTGGTTTGGTGTTGGTTGGTTTCTGGGTTTGTTGGTTGGTTGGTGTTGGTTGGTTTCTGGGTTTGTTGGTTGGTTGGTTTGGTGTTGGTTGGTTTCTGGGTTTGTTGGTTGGTTGGTTTGATGTTGGTTGGTTTCTGGGTCGTA
>NW_017802574.1:0-4759 GCF_001625305.1 Branchiostoma belcheri
TAAGTTTCCAGGAATTGACTAATATGGTTGTCAAATTGGCCAAGCTGTATTCATTGGCCAAACAATTACGACGTGGAGTCGTGTGGCGTAGCGGCAGAGTGCTCGAGGTCCCGGGTCCCGGGTTCGAGTCCTGACATGCCACCGATCTTGTGCCCTTGAGAAAGGCACTGTACATGACTTTCCTCACTTCACTCAGGTGTAAATGAGTATTGTACTGTCCCTGTGTTGGTGGCGGCATTAATATAAGTTGAAAAAACTTGAGTGTGCCGTCACCACGTCTGGTGATTACATTTTGGAATATATAAAAAAATTGGCCAAGCAGTATCCAGTGGCCTAACAATTACCATTTCAGCACCAAGGACAGGTACCATTTTTTTCAATTTGATACTGTTTTTGCGGCCTCAGAAAGATATGCTTGGAGATTAGTAAGAATGACATGTTGGTGATCATGACTGCAATGAAATATATCAAAGATTGAATCGACAGATCCGATTTTAATTTTTTTTAATGTAAAGTCGTCTAAATAAGCAATGGAGAAAAAGCCTGGATTTAGCAACGTTGCGATGACAGTTTACCAGCCAAAATGACAAAAAGCCATTTTGAGCTAGTCTCTACCAGACTAACTACGCTGGCTAATATACATAGGAGAATACTTGCCAGGGGAGTTTGGCCGCCTTGGGGTTTGACTGGCCGCGCACTAATTTAACCCTCTCGCGGACTGACTCTCCTGGCCAACTATTTCGCTTTTTACCGAATTCTAGGATCCGTACCCTCGTAGGAAGGCCTGGTGGAGGCTAACTGTGATCCTCCTCTTTGATTTGATTTGATTTGGTTTCATTTATTGAAATTGCAACAGTACAATACACGTGGAATACAGGCAGCTGTTGCTGGTGTTGTGTCTCACACATACAAACAAATACAGGACAGACAATACTCATTTTCACTTGGGTTAAGTGAGGAAAGTCGTGTTAAGTGCCTTTCCCAAGGGCACAAAATCGGTGGCATGTCAGGACTCGAACCCGGGACCTCTTGGTTCCGCTGCCATTGCGCCACTTTGATACTCTATTTTTGAGACTCTATTTTTTTAAATCTAGGATCTGCTTTGAGATAACATAAAGCTTGTATCGGATCTGTCTGAGCGTTTTGGGGGATAAAAGACCTAACAAGATTACTCACTCACAAGGACAGGAAAACGTCTCATACACATACGGTTTGAAGGAATATACACTTTTATTACTTTAATACGATTTACAATACTATAACCTGATATTCAATACGGTTTGAAAGAATATACACTTTATGACGATTTATAACGTTATATCTTGAATACTCAATACGGTTTTAAAGAATATACACTTTTATTACTTCAATACGATTTACAGAGCTATATCCTGATACTCAATACGTTTTGAAAGAATATACACTTATTTTACTTCAATATGATTTACAATACTATATCCTGAATACTCAATATATACGTTTTGAAAGAATATACACTTTTATTACTTCAATACGATTTTTCAATACTATATCCTGATACTCGATACTTTTTGAAAGAATAGACATCCCTTTATTACTTTATGACGATTTATAACGTTATATCTTGATACACAATACGTTTTGAAAGAATATACACTTTTATTACTTCAATACAATTTACAATACTATATCCTGAATACTCAATATATACGTTTTGAAAGAATATACACTTTTATTACTTTAATACGATTGACAATACTATATCCTGACACTAAATATATACGTTTTGAAAGAATATACACTTTTATTACTTCAATACAATTTACAATACTATATCCTGATACGCAATACTTTTTTTAAAGAATAGACATCCTTGTATTACCTTATGGCGATTTATAACGTGAGAGTGATAGTGGACGCTATCAAGGGGAGAGTTGAATGTGTCAACGCCGAGGAGGTACCCGCCGGTAATCAGTACTTCACCCCATTTCTGAAGGAAGGTTCCCAGCCGAGGAAAGACACCAGCTCCAAGCGTAAACCTAGCATCCTTTCAGCTGCAAACGACTGGAAAGTAAAGGCCGACCTGGATGGGGAAGGCGGTTTCCCACAGGAAATTGCTCTTACGCTATTGCGCCCTGATATAGTAATCTGGTCGGAGAGTTCTAGAGAGGTGGTGTTTGGAGAACTTTCAGTGCCATGGGAGGGCAATATAGAGGAGGCTTATGAACGGAAGTTAACAAGATATGCGGAACTGGAGGCAGTGTGCAGGGACAAAGGCTGGAGGTCATCATGCTACCCTTTCGAATTAGGATGCAGAGGGTTTGTTGCCGCATCTCTTCACAAATGGCTAAACAAGATGGGTCTCAGCAGAAAAGAAATCAAATCAACAACAAGAGCAGCAGCAGAAGCAGCGGAGGCAGGATCTGCATGGATCTGGAACAAGTACCTACTTGAGGAAAGGCGGAAGCGAAGCGACCGTTAGCATTCACCTATGACAGTCTCCAGCCGTCAGGTGTTTCGAACTCTGACCCCGCTTCGAACTTCGAACGCTGCACCAGTAATGGAACAATGTTTTAAAAGTCAATCGTCAGGACTGATGGCGACAGCTCACCAGTGGGTGGTGGTGCTTTTTGCACTGCTGGCCCCCCACCCCGAGGGAATATTGAACTAAGGGCCGAAATTCCCCATGACGGGTGGCGTTCAACTGACGAACCCACTGGTGAGGCATACCACTACCATCATACAAGGTGTGTTTTTTAAACTTATCTTTCTGGACACCAGTGACTTCCAGGAATAGACTGGATGACAACCGGGAATAGACTGGAGACGGCGCGGAGAGACAGCTGACGGCTGGGAAAGGCCAGCGCGGGGGGTGTAGGGATGAGCAGTCCGGACACCAGCTCAGAGATGAGTACATACCCCACTGATTGCTACAAGTTCATATAAGAAGAAATGCCCCCAGGGTCTTGATCGAAAGAGGGGGGAGGATAATAGACCCGTTAGGACAGACGACACGGAGACGTACAGGAATCGTTTACGACCACGAGCTCGGAAAATGGCGTACGGCTCTGAGTGTCCAGTTTGTTGGTGCGGCAGAACATTTCAAAGCACCAGAGGTTTAAGAATCCACCAAAGGAAGTTGAGATGCTACGCAGTTAAAACAGTGGTAGAGACGAGTGAGGCTGTAACACCGAGGGAAGAGAGTATCCCGGATTTGCCGAACATTTATAACCAGCCGATAGAAGCGGATCGCACTGGAGGGAATTATCCAGGTCAGTCGAGAGATAACCTAGGGCAGGTTGCAGACCACAGTACCCAGGTAAATCCACCGCAAGTGTCGGCTGGGGAGGTTAGAGGCAGGAAGGGAAAGGTAAAATGGCCAAAGATGGCAGATGAGAAGACTTGGCGTGAGTTTGATGAAGACACCAGCAAGATGCTGAAGAAGAAACTGAAAGGATCAGCTAAGGAAAAGTTAGAAGTGATTGGCGATTTGATTTATGACTTTGGAGAAGAGAGGTTTGGAGTTGACAAACCGCGTGAAAGAGATCCTGTATCCAAACCAAGCAGGCGACAGCGGATAATCGCTAGATTGAAGAAAGAGTTGAGATGTCTAAAGCATAAATGGAGGAAGGCAGTATCAGATGAGAAGCCAGGACTTGAAGCGCTGCAGCGTCAAGTTCGACAGAAACTCGATTCACTTAAGCGTGCTGAAAGACAGCGAGTGAAGAGAAAGGACAGAGAAAAGGCTAGGCGGGCCTTTTTCCAAAACCCGCATCGGTTCACTAAAATGCTTTTTGAACAGAGTAAAAGCGGGACACTGAACATTCAGAAGAAGGACCTGGAAGGCCACCTGCGGGGTGTATACTCTGATGAGCATCGTGACGCACCAATGCCCGACATTGGAGGTTTAGTAAGACCACCACAGCCAGGTGTTGAGTTTGATGTATCAGAGCCCAGGTTCAAGGAGGTTGCTAGTTTTATCGAAAAGGCGCGAGCAGCGTCGGCACCTGGTCCAAATGGAGTCCCGTACAAAGTGTACAAGAAATGTGAGAAGCTAAAGAGAGTCCTCTGGAGATTGCTGAAGGTGGTTTGGAGAAAGGATGTGGTCCCGCTGTCCTGGAACAAGGCGGATGGTGTGTACATCCCTAAGGAAGAGAACTCTAGCACGATAGGACAGTTCAGGCCAATATCCTTGCTGAACGTGGAAGGTAAAATAATGCTCGGTGTGCTAGCAAGCAGAGTGACGTCGTTTCTCTTAGAGAACGGACTTGTCAACACATCTGTGCAGAAGGCAGGTGTGCCTGGTTTCTCAGGGTGCCTGGAACACAGCAGCATGATATGGCATACCATACAGTCAGCGAAGAAGTCAAGAAAGAGCCTGAGTGTTGTTTGGCTGGATCTAGCAAATGCCTATGGCTCAGTACCCCATGCACTCATCAAGTTTGCTATGCAGTTCCTATGGATTCCAGACAAAGTCACAAACTATGGCCCACTCTAGACGAAACATTTCGCGACAGCGGTAACTGCCGACAGCGGCACGCCGACAGCAGGAACGCCGTCTAGAGAGGATTCCCGACAGCGTAGTCCCGCTGTCATGAAATTTTCTGACGACAGCTCCAAAGTTGTCGGCCGACAACTCAGCGGGAGTTCCCGACAACTTAAAGTGCGTATAGAGAACTCGCGACGGCGGGAGGTCAGGGTTCAGTTTGTCACAGAGCATCTAAAATGTTCCCCTCGACATCCTGAAGCACCTGTAAAACTCTGTATCGCACAGTGTGCC
>NW_017802575.1:0-1775 GCF_001625305.1 Branchiostoma belcheri
CTTGATGAGACCTCAAAATGATTTAGATTTTGGACCCCCTAGCGGCTTGTTATGGTACTGCTAGATGAACTTCCGGTTTTGATATCTCATGATCTAGACATGCTATGGTGATGAAATTTAGATGGTAGGTAGCTCTTGTGCTGGGGAAGAAGTGATGTGAGTTTAGGCCCCCTAGCGGCTTGCTCTGGAACTGCAGCGATATATTCTTGAAAATATTCAAAAGGGGATGACTCAAGAACCGGTTGACGGATCGTCGTGATTTTTGGTATGTAGGTAGCTTACGTGATCCTTCATATAATTATGTGACAGCTTGTGACATTAGTAATTGACTAATTTGCATAATTAATAAGAAAATTTTATAATTCTGTAATGATAACTGCCTGGAATTTCATACTTGTGGTATTTGAAAGTTAAATTGAGGTGAACATCATTAAACATAATTTATTCAAATCAGGACCTCATTTGCATAATTTATTAGGAAATGCTAGAATGCATTGTTTGTTAATATAAGACTGTTTTTTTGGTTGAGATTATGATAAAATGATATAATTCATGAAAATTAGGTTCCTATTTCTTAAATCAGGGGGGAATAATCTAATCTATAATTTGTCAGTCATAAAGATTAACATCATTTGGCGAAGGTATGAGATCGGGGAACTCTAGTTGGTTTTGCAATCGCTAACTGAGGGCATTCTTGCAACAGCGGTACAAATGCCATGCGGAATCAATCTGTCCTTTTACGAAGAAGGCTGCCGTAGATCCCTGTCGGTTGTTATTTTTTTTTTTTATTCCAATATGTAATCACCAGACGTGGTGACGGCACACTCAAGTTTCATCAACTTATATTAATGCCGCCATCAACACAGGGGACAAATACATAACAGGACAGTACTCATTTACACCTGAGCGAAGTGAGTTAAATCGTGTAAAGTGCCTTTCCCAAAAAGCAAGGGCACAAGATCGGTGGCATTTCAGGACTCGAACCCGGGACCTCTAGGTTCCGAGTCGCGCACTCTGCCGCTACGCCACACGATCCCACAGTCATATTAATTCTGCCATCGCCTGCTTTAAAATTCGATGACATTAAAATCGTACGATGGCCTAAATGTACGTCGAATGTGACTGTGTGGTTACACCAAATTGTTAGAACACACCTTCACATGTAACACCATCAGTTCCCAGCTGGTAGCCCTTCCGACACGAACACTCCACAGTGCCGGCGCCGTCCGTCGTGCACCAGCCGAGTTCTGAATCACACCCTGGGTTGTCAGCACTGCTGCAGGGACTGACAGCTGCGGTAGAACACCAATTGTTTCAATTAGGCAAAGTCACCTAAGTTTTTTTTTTACTTCATTTTTCTGTATCAGTATTATTTTTTGTATCAGTATCTGAGTGTATAGCCGGTATAACCGCAACTGGGCGTAACACACAACCAATGCACCGAAGGACGAATTACAATTGCACTGAACTATGACCCAAGTAGGCACCCATTGACAAACATAACAGATGCATATAATTGACATTGTTTAGATATTGTGCATGTAAAAAACGTTGTAACAATTGCATTTACTTACGCTCACAATCCTCGCCATCAGCTGCCAACACAAATCCAGTCCGACAAGCACAGTCAAACGCCCCGTCTGTGTTTGTACATTGCTGACTGCAGTTGTTCACGTTCGTGCTACATTCGTCAAAGTCTAATCAAAACATGGCGAACAAAACATCCTTTTAATTTTCACAAACACAAACAAACAAACACACACACACACACACAC
>NW_017802575.1:1795-4758 GCF_001625305.1 Branchiostoma belcheri
AACACACATATACACACACACACACACACAATCAAACACGCACGCGCAAACGTAACACACATACATGTACACATTATACATACATATATACAACTCACTCAAGCACTCAAATAAAAAACAAACTAGAAAAGGCCAATATTTGCTTTGGAGCAAATACAGCGATGGGTTCACCACATTTTACGACATGGCAGGGAAAGAATGAGAAACACAAGGGAAAACAATGATTTACATTGATATAACTATAATATGAAGTAACATACAACTAAAACAACAGTTGGATAGCTATTCCCTACTATATTGGTTAGGATTTTTAATTGCATAATGCAAACTGTTGATTTAAAATAAAAAAAAACGTTCATGCCCCGCATTCCAATGCTGGAGCAGGAAAGATTGAAATACCTACCAAAACACTTGAATAAAGACATACTGTCAGTATGGAAATGCTCTGTGCAGGTGTTAATCAAGTTAAATCCCAACAGCCAATCAGCAAGAAGAATAGAGGAAAGCTGCATGCCTATTGGTTGATGCCCTGCATTCCATTGTGATGACTCATGCCCAGACGTGGTAAACACGGCACACTAACACAGTAATACATTTGCTATAACACAGCCAAAAAAACTCAAATAAAACCATTCTAAAAGCCCGTATCACAAAAATTTAAAAAACGCCTAGGGGTATTTGCTCACTGTACCTCCATACCAAATTTCAGGACCTTAGGCCCTAAAATGAAGAAGCTGAATCCATTTAAAAAATGGCAGGAGGAGAAGAAGAAGAAGAAACACCAGAAAAAGCAATATGGGTTCACCACACACCACTTCGTGGTGTGGTGATCCCATAATAAACCCAAAAATTTGCATACAACACGCACATATATATACGGAAACCTACTCGCAGACATGAGGGTTTTGTAAGATCTTGTAAAAGGTCTGAAAGAAGGCTGCTAGTGGATACACACCCATATTTAATGTCAACTTCTCTGACCTTGACAGTTGATGCCGTCTCCGGTGTACCCGTCTGGACATGGTCCGCACGTGTATCCATCCGCACCAAACCCAGCTGGCGGAGGGAGATCTGTGCACTCCGACCCAGGGAAACATGGGTTCAAGTTCACCAAGCATGCGTCCACCTGGAACCCACAGTCATCTCCGGCGTAGCCTGGTGCACAGCTGCATGTCCGTCTGAAAAATCTGATTACAGTACGGAAATAAATTTCATCATTATTTACCTTCTTTAAGTAGAATAGGAGTATATGTGCGTGTGTGTAGGTAGGGGTACATTAGCGTTTGCTTGTGTCGCCATACAGTTGAGCGAAAGTTTATGGGCGAGGGAATTACCTAAACTCAGACTACAGAAGATCAGCAACAGGATGTTTCATCCTGGCAGCTAATGGCCGAGAGCTAGGAGGACGTTGGCCTGGAGCATTTTGGCCGGATAACCGTGGCAACATCAAATACATACTTATTAATCAAAGTATTTCACAATAACTAGTATTGTTAGATAAGATATTTAGAAAATTCTATCCATTTCACGGAGGTTTGAAATCTTCTATGTCTATAATGACTTCTTTTTAAAGGATACTCTACAAACCAGGTTTGGTATTCATGTGTATTGAGGACTTGGGACTAGACCGTGGGAGGAAACGTACTTGTTTTCGCCACCTGCAATGGAGGGGTCAGGATCCACGCTTGAGTCACAGTTACCACCATTTTGACATGAACACATGTAAACCACGGGCCAGTATTGGGCTGTCGTGTTCTCGGCGTTATAAACATCGACTTGGAGTTTAAACGGTGAGGCAGACGTCACCTGAAAGCAATAAACTAAATTAATGAAGTTTGCGAAATTATCGCCGTAGTGAAAACGTGCTGGTGACCTGATGAAATACATAAGATGTTGTTGCCGTATCCAGAGCCTTGTTTAATGCAGAATTTACTCGTATCCAGAAGTTTTATAGATAGCATATTAATTTTCAAATACGCGGAGAATATGCCTGGTCCTTACCAATCAATGCATATAATCTTACTATAAAGTAGACAGCAACGGTTCTAAATACGCTAGTTGTCGAAGCTACACAACATACACATGACATAGCCACAGACCTGCCAGATCAAAGTTGCCTCTGACTCCCTCACACGTAGTTCCACGGTATCAGGGACCTCTGGTCCCAGTGCAAAGGTTGGAAAACGTGTAGAAGGGTCGGTAGCTGTGATAACTACGGTCACTGTTGTACCCACGGTCGCATACACAGTGCCGGGTCCATTTAGAGTGGGAGGAAACATGTCTGGTGGAATAAGTACATGTATTTCTTGTTATTTGTCTTGTAGATTGTTAATTAATCTGTATGTGGCATGTTGAAAACCAACAATTGGAATATCCTCACAGGTATACACTGGTATAATGCCAGTTTAATGGCTAAAAGATGACAGCAATGTGTTCTGTACCTTTAATGCCATGTTCATATCGTTATGGTTGAGTTATATGAATATGGTTGAATATGGAAAGTATAGAAAATAAAGAAAGAATGAATAATAGTAGATATTACAGAAAACTCAATCTGGCAAAGAAAAAAGCCAATACTGCGTTAACTACTTACTGAGCATATCTTGTTTATAGCGAAATTCTTCATCAGCCTCCAACAGCACATGGCCGTAGCTTATGTCACCCGTTTGGCTTATGTCGAATAGGCATTCGGTGTTGTTTTTACAGATTGCGTAAGCTTGGCTCTCTAGGTGCGGGTCGATAAAGGTGATGGCATCCGTGAATTGTGGGTAGAAGGAAGACCGTGTCTGGAAGGAGTCTTCCGTGTTGTTAGGAAACAGTGACTTCCTGGGTCCGTCTTCGCTCGTGAGCTGCCCTACAAGTCGGAGTAAAAGACCAACATCGCCCTGTTGCGCATATCGTGTACAAAAGTGCCAAAATACTTTCCGCCTGGGTCCCTGCAAACAATTTACCCTCATCACACT
>NW_017802576.1:0-4755 GCF_001625305.1 Branchiostoma belcheri
AAATGCTGCCCGCTTAAAAGTATGCGACTTTTACCACTATCATAATATTCTACCTAATTTTAGTAAAGTTCTTTTCAACATTTTTAAAGAAAAGATGTAAATACTAAAGAAAGTTGTGTTTGTTTGAATTTCTTCGCATATCCATGCTTTGTAAAGTTTAGGCCACAGCAAATAAATTTTATGGATGACATCTACCCCAGACTCCAAATCTAATGCGAGCGGGCGAAAAAAAAACAAGGCGGGCCGAAAAAAACAAGGTTCCTACAGTTTAAAATTTTGACTCAATCAGTGTACAATGATTTTGATTCAGTGGGAACATCACATATACACAGCCAGCATCACATATCACTGCATCAAAGTAAGAAACAGACATTAAATCAGAGTGTTTTCTTGTCTCCTCTCTTCATGGTTATCTGCCATCCACCTTCCAGCATGGCAACAGACATCTTTGCCCATTTTCGGCATGTTGACCACTGTCAGAGGGCAGCAAAATTTCTTGTTTTTTTTTTCCCAAAATCAGGCGAAAATTAATGCGCGCGCTGATGTCATCCATAAAAATTACTTGCTGTGGCCTTACTATTACTTGATGACATGTGTAGCTCAATGTGTTTGTCTACCGATTTAGAGGTACCATGTTGAGATGTTTTTAAGGGTTTGAAAGGCTTTACTGTTGTCTTCGTATTAACTTTCGCTAACTGCCTTAAATCTAAAAGTTAAGATCGCGTTATTCAATCATCATCGTCCCTTAAAATTATCACTTCATACACTTTAGGTTTGAGCGTTCTTGGGGCAGTTGACCAGTTAAACAGATAACACCTATATTTTTTCCAAACTACTTTGTCACGACCATTCCGCAACAGCAAATAGTAGAGAATTTATAAAAAGCGGTCGCAGTTTGGATGCCGTGTACATGGTAGGTTTGTGTGCGAGCGCAGTAGCTGTTATTCATGACAGCTGCATTAAGTAAACACATTGCCGTTTTTATTTCACGAATCTGTTAATCCCAACGTTTTAAAGACTTTTTCTTTCTTCCTCCACAATAAGAATACTGTTCCAAAGCGTAGATGGAACACCCGAGAATTAGACATGGTTGAAAATGTCGAAAACGACCTTGGAGAAGGTCGACTCCAGTTTCGAATTCGGCTGGGGCACCAGGGAGGATTCTGGGTGCACATCCGGGTATACGTAACCCGCCCTCGCTCTGGTGGCGGCGCCGTACAGCTATGACGTCAACAGGACGAGCCACACAACCTCATCTGCTAGTATTTGTATGTGGGTGTGGAAATAGAATTAATGTACATCATTATACATATATGTGTCACAGGGGAGATTGGAATCCAGGGGAATCCGGAACTCTCCTAGGGGAGATTGGAATTCTGATTTCCCCTAGGGGAGATTGGAATCCCTATCTCTCCTAGGGGAATCTGGAATTCTCCTAGGGAAGATTAGAATTCCGATCTCCCCTAGGGGAAGTTTTGGGGAATTGAAGTTTTTCTTCTACAAAACTGGGATCTGAATATCTGAATTCCAATCTCTCCTAGGAGAGTTCCGGATTCTCTTAGGGGAGATAGGGATTCCAATCTCCCCTAGGACAAGTGGGAATTATTACAATCTCCAATTTTAAAATGAGAAATTCTGATTGCATCAAATGCTTTGGAAAATAGACTGAATTATTTCACACCTAAACTTTCAATCAAATTCAGCATAGGCCATGTTGATTTGATTATATGGGTGACATCCTCTGGGAAGCCCAAAACTGATGCGAGCGTGCGAATAAAAAAGAAGTTTAGCGAAAAAAAAGTTGCTTTCATGATGAAATCCACGTGGTCATGAGGGTTGAACAAATGACACAAAGTATGGCGAATCCACTCTTCAAATTCATTTCTTTATATTTTGTCTTTTTCGTTTGATTTTGGCATTCTTCGACAATGGCTTTGTTTTCAATTATTCATTTTGCAACTTACGGTAAATATTTGCTCAGTTTGCAACAGTTTTGTACGATTTACAGTATGGTTGAAAACTTTTTTTTTGTTTGGAAACGGCCGAAAATTCATACGCGCGCGGATGTCATCCATATAATCAAATCAACATGGCCATAGGTAAGTAAAGATGTAAATCAGACTCAGATATTTGCATCAGGCCATTGTGAGATAGTGAATCAAAAACCAGTTTTTCCAGTTAGTTAGTGACTTGGTATATAAGGGATTGTTTCCCATGCCAAGCCAGTCAAAGTGACAGCATACTGATCAAGTCATGGCGGAGAATGAACAGCAGCAGAAAGCAGAATTCTACAGATTGGTTGAAGAGCATATCAGCAGTGTTGGGCAGAAAAAGAATGAGTTCTAGTATTTCTACTACTAATATGGGATCAGAATATCAGGATTCCAATCTCCCCTAGGAGGATTCCAGATTCCCCTAGGAGGATTCCAGTCTCCCCTAGGGGGATTTCCCCTAGGGAGACTGGAATCCTCCTAGGGGAGATTGGGATTCCAATCTCCCCTAGGGGAAATCAGAATTCCAATCTCCCCTAGGGGAGTTCCGGATTCCCCTGGATTCCAATCTCCCCTGTGACATATGTATGTCTTGGCTTGGCTTCGTAACCGAAGATTTCGGGGGCCTTTTCCTCTCCTGCTGCATGCCCGCTGGTGGCTGACAAGTCCGATTCTTGACAGGCATACTCGGCCACAGTGGCTGCAGGTAAGTGACGGGTCTGGTGTTGGAGCCGTGACGGTGCGGTTCTTCCTCTTACTGCGTTTCTCTTCGAGAGCAGTTCTGCGTCTCCTCTCGAAGGCAGAGACTGAGTCATGAACTGTATGCAGCTCGGTCAGTGGCAAGAGCTGACCACTGACTATGGTCGATGTTGCACGAAGACAGAGATTTCTTTAGACCACGATGGTCAAATTTGGGCCCAAATATTCCAACCTTTTAATCGAACCGAATCATGTTCGATATGACGTCAATCGAACCGAACGTTCGTTCGATCCGGGGTCACCTACGGTCATGTACAGTAAACCCGCGGCGTCATGCCCGTTTTTACACGGGTACCGCCTAACAGTAAAAAAAATCCACCTTTTCACGAATATTAACCAATTTCGGGACAGTACATCTTTGCCCTATTTTATAGTTGATATGTAACATGTAACGAAGCTACTGCCGCCATCGTGTGTGACCTTGACGATCGTAATTGTTGTTTACGGGGATGTAAGTTACTCCCTGTACTTACTCACCCTGCCTGACATGCTTGCAGACATGGTATTTAAACCGCAACAAAAACAAATTCAAATTACCTCAAAAAAATTTTAACTTGTAGGCAAGACACAAATCTCGATCTGTGTCGGACGGATTTTTTAAAGATGGCAGCATTCTTGAATTATCGGCCTTGGAAGTTGAAAAAGTGCATTTTTTGGCGAATTTTTCGGCCTTAGCAACACTTTAACTTTGAAATAAAGAAAACTGTCCGACTCAAATCTTTATTTTATTATACTGATCTCTAAAATGCAAAAATATGGGATTTTCTGGGAGATTTGGGGTCGGTTTAAATCAGTTGTTTGGTTATTGACGTCGATTGTTCTAGAATAAGCATTCGACGCGTTGAGAGTGATTTTACATACATTTAAGAATTGTAATAAAAACAACACCATATGAGGTATATGCAGTACTGGTTTTATCACATTTGGACAAGGGAGTCCCCGTGAAACTGTTAATTATTGCTTAACAGAATGTTAACCGTGTGACTGGCTCCACGGAAGCCGCGCGTGGAACCCGGTAACCTGATACCCCTCCGTAGAATTGGAAACTTTACCCTAGAAATTGACCGCCGTGGACAGTCCTTAAATCTCTTCTTTGGTGCTCCTCTGTTGCGCTGCCCGGTAGAAAGTTCGCCGTAGAGGACAATCATGGGCAGACCATGGCCCTCCATTCTAGAAACATGCCCTGCCCAGCGCAACTGTATTTTCAGCAACATGGCCTCGATGCTGAGAATCCCCGCTCGCTCCAGCACCTCAACATTAGTGACGTAGTCACTCCAGTGGATGTTGAGGATGGAACGGAGACAACGCTGGTGGAAACGTTCTAGAAGACGTAGGTGGTGTCTGTAGGTAACCCACGACTCTGAACCATACAGAAGGGTAGTCAGTACCACGGCTTTGTAGACGCTGATTTTGGTGTCTTTCTTCAGATGATTGCTCTTCCAGACACGACTGTGGAGTCTTCCAAAAGCATTTGTCGATGAAGGTTAGACATCCAGGTACTACGATATGACCAAAAAACAGTTACTCAAGCAACTGGATTATGATTTTGAAAACGTCAGACGTTTCAGCTAGTATCCACTAGCTTTCGTCAGTGACTGAGAGACCAGAGGGGAAAGCAGGTTTATATACACAACCTGTTGATTGATATGCAAATAAAGTGAAGACAAATTTTTGGAAGTCGAAAAAGGAACAAAAGTCAGACAAGTCAAGACAAGATGATGCAAATTAGTCTGAAAGCTCCTGTTATACAGGACAGGAGCTTAAGTGTTGTCTGTCCTCGAGGCTGGGAGTGCCAAATCCTAAGTGCCGGAAAGATCGACCCGTAGCCCCCCTTCCCTGTTGAGGGTGGGGTTTTACATTCTTTCATATATTGCCTCTTTAACACCCCGTTCCCACCAGCGTGTTTCGCGGTCTAAGCATCCGTGGACTCGAGTTTGAAAGAGTGACCCTGGTTGTGTTGTAGGTGGTGGAAATAGCTGAGGAGTAGCCGTTGGCACTAGGTCGG
>NW_017802577.1:0-2495 GCF_001625305.1 Branchiostoma belcheri
AGATGACCGACTATCTTAAAAAATAAAACTAGGATTCTCATCATTAATTTCTTGTTCATAATCTAAATCTAATCTAATCATGACACTACAAACTAGTTGTGGGATAGAAAGATTTGGCCAAGACATGGTCCTCAGCGTGTGAACCCAGGCCATCTGACACTGTCATTACAATGTCATGAGATTTTCTGATAGGATATTTTTTCGGGCTATTGAGCCAGTGCCAGTGCACCCATGTCAGGGTAGCCCGACCAGACTCTCTAATTTGATAATTGGACAGTGGTCATTTGCATGCCTGGAACAATAGGTGACCTGAGGTATGACCCGCATGACAAAGGTGCAGAAACAGAATAGTTACAAAAGAAAATGTAACATGAATTTCCTAAAGCATTGTACAACTCCTTGCATTGAAAGCAAGTTCATGTTGCAAATTGAGGATCGATTCCTTGCTTTTTATGTTTTCAGTGTACATCGGCTGAGGCTTATACATAGCAGGATTATGGCACTAAAACTCCAAATGTTTTCCTTTTGATTTAAATGTTTCCATGGAGTTATTGTTTATCTGTTAACCATGTCCATTCATCTTGTTTTGTTGTGACCTGTACTTAGCCAAGTCTTCATTCTTTAAAAAAAAAGATAAATTTCTACCCCCATGATGTTTCAAAGGGATTTGGCCAGGGGAGTTGCCCATCCATAGTAGGACAGATTGGACTATACCTGCCAAACAGATACTGTAAGCATGGAGGTAGAAAAAAGGAAAGGAGGGAGCTCAAACTTTCTGCCTATTGTCCGATGTTGGCCGCGGGCGTCAAAACTGTAATTGGCACGAACTTGTCAATTGCCCTGATTTGCGTAGCCCCCAGAGCGGCACACCAGAGTTTTCCATTGTTATTAATGTCAGTGACAAGACGGCATGCCCGGCATTGACAACTATAAGTGTAGCAACTTTTATTCTACAGTAAGTTTGTATCAAATTTGAGGATTACTTCGATGAATGCAGGGAGGTAAGAAGCGTGTATCAAAGACGACAAACTTGACGGACGGCACGGCACTGCAACTATTTTCTAGTAACTAGACTTCATTGTTATTTTCTAGTATCTTTATACCCCGATACTTGAGACAACAGGAGGTTAAGTATCTTTGGTCAAATCCTTGCTTGAATCCTTGTTTGAGGAACATGCACCCTACCGGTAACCACAATCAACCAAAGAATTGAGCGCAATTGTGTCACTTCAAATATTTCCTAGAATAACAACAAGCAAGGGTGTCCCGGTTACTACAAGAATGTCTCGTTTCTATGTGGGCCTTCGAGCACAAAATCCATTTCTACACACCTCCTCCGCTAGCAGAGAGGCACACAGCTTGTAGAATATGGCCACAAATAGTCCACTTTGCCGGAAAAATCGCTACATTGCCAGTTACGAAAGTTTGGAAAATGGAACATAAACATCGTCAACTATCCAGAATAAATATCGGCATATCTAGAAAAAATCACACAAATTCATACTAGACGATTGTATTTGTTGAAATGTTCCAGTTCTAAAATGTTCGATTCGAGCTTTACAAAACACAAAAAACGCAGTAACTCGCCCATTTTTCGTCGCACAACAAACATAAACATATCTGCGTATCCGCCATTTCCCTCCGCTCCCGATGCTGACTTCTGCGCAACAATACGACGCAACCCAAATAAGGAAATGCTCGGAAACTCGGGTATGTCGGTCCCTGCTCGGAGTGGACTCGGCTACCGTCGCTGGCAGTGATGTCATTTTCGGCTCATTTGCATAGCCATATATGGAATTCTGGCGGGAGAGACCACGGCGAACATAGGCATCAAACGAAGTACCGCCGGGCCGGCGGACAATAGAAACCAGCGGGATCTAGCGCCGCAAAACAAAAGGCCGCGGCGGGTGCTAAATACGTCCTCCCTCCTTTCCTTTTTTCTACCTCCATGCTGTAAGTGACCATGAAGTGTCCTCAAAAGTTGGCTTCCAACACCACAACCAATCAGGTCTAATATGAAGTGTTCTTGCTGAGACAAGGGTCTTTTATGATGCTATCTGATCTTTTTTAGTCATAACCGTTACACAAATGTTACACCCCGCCCAGGTATCAGCCCAGGTAGCACAGCAGGAGCAAAATCCACCTCCTCAAACATGTTCAAAAAGCTTTCTACATGTACTAGAAAGAGACTTTTTGCAGTCTTAATAGCAGAACAATTCTTCCCATGTACAGGAAAAATTCTTCCAGTAGAAATTTCTGAAGCTTTTGCAGAAAATGTTCAAAATGAATATTCATGAAAGTTATCATCATTCATACCTGTACATCATACTTGTCAATAATATGTAATCACTTATTGAAAATATTAGCTGAAATTGTTGAAGGGTGTTTATTAATATGAAGTGATATGAAGTGAAGTGTAAACCATCATCAATCTGGAAGCATCAATTTTGGAAGCATATTGTTTCCCACTTTCTGTTTGGTGTTTAAAGTCTGAA
>NW_017802577.1:2515-4733 GCF_001625305.1 Branchiostoma belcheri
AGGCTTTTACCTGGTCTGCTATCATACATGTACATCCTGCGCTGTACAAGCTATTTTACGTTCTGTTTCCTAAATTTTTTGGGAAATATCCAAACTGAATGAACAGCTCTTTTCATTATATATATAACCTATTTGAGATGTTTCACAAATATTGTAACAATTAGAAAATTTTCTACTTTTTTAAAATCATACTTTGAAATTATGTAGAAACATTGTGTTTTTTTCGAAATGGTTACAATTTGTAATGTGGAATATAGCAATATAGAATTGACGCTAGGCCTTGGGCAAGCACTTCCAATTAAATTGTAATTTAGACTTATTACAAATCCTGTAAAGATTCTCATCATTAATTTTTTCTTCATAATCTAAATCTAATCTAATCATGACACAGTCACTACAAACTAGTTGTGGGATAGAAAGATTTGGCCAAGACATGGTTCTCAGCGTGTGAACCCAGGCCATCTGACACTGTCATTACAATGTCATGAGATTTTCTGATAGGATATTTTTTCGGGCTATTGAGCCAGTGCCAGTGCACCCATGTCAGGGTAGCCCGACCAGACTCTCTAATTTGATAATTGGACAGTGGTCATTTGCATGCCTGGAACAATAGGTGACCTGAGGTATGACCCGCATGACAAAGGTGCAGGAACAGAATAGTTACAAAAGAAAATGTAACATGAATTTCCTAAAGCATTGTACAACTCCTTGCACTGAAAGCAAGTTCATGTTGCAAATTGAGGATCGATTCCTTGCTTTTTATGTTTTCAGTGTACATCGGCTGAGGCTTATACATGGCAGGATTATGGCACTAAAACTCCAAATGTTTCCTTTTGATTTAAATGTTTCCATGGAGTTATTGTTTATCTGTTAACCATGTCCATTCATCTTGTTTTGTTGTGACCTGTACTTAGCCAAGTCTTCATTCTTTAAAAAAAAAGATAAATTTCTACCCCCATGATGTTTCAAAGGGATTTGGCCAGGGGAGTTGCCCATCCATAGTAGGACAGATTGGACTATACCTGCCAAACAGATACTGTAAGTGACCATGAAGTGTCCTCAAAAGTTGGCTTCCAACACCACAACCAATCAGGTCTAATATGAAGTGTTCTTGCTGAGACAAGGGTCTTTTATGATGCTATCTGATTCTTTTTAGTCATAACCGTTACACAAATGTTAAACCCCGCCCAGGTATCAGCCCAGGTAGCACAGCAGGAGACAAAATCCACCTCCTACAAACATGTTCAAAAGCTTCTACTAGAAAGAGACTTTGCAGTCTTAATAGCAGAACAATTCTTCCCATGTACAGGAAAAATTCTTCCAGTAGAAATTTCTGAAGCTTTTGCAGAAAATGTTCAAAATGAATATTCATGAAAGTTATCATCATTCATACCTGTACATCATACTTGTCAATAATATGTAATCACTTATTGAAAATATTAGCTGAAAATGTGAAGGGTGTTTATTAATATGAAGTGATATGAAGTGAAGTGTAAACCATCATCAATCTGGAAGCATCAATTTGGAAGCATATTTTTGTTTCCCACTTTCTGTTTGGTGTCTAAAGTCTGAAGGTTCTCTATCATAAGGCCTAATCATCAGCCCAGCCTGTCCACAGACCGACAGGCCTGTTCAGGCCCGCGGGCTAACCATTGAGCCCAGACCTCTCATGAATTTATCACAAACTTGTTAATTACACAGGTGTGAAAATGTGAATTCTCATTAATTCAGTGGTTTTCATGGGGTGTTCATGAGGCTAATTGGATGCGGTCTGGATGCGGGCTGGCTAACTCAGGCCGCGGGCTAAAGTTTAGGACTGCCAGGCTAAGCTGCTGGGCATGACGGTGTGTGTTCTAGACCGCCAGGCTTGCAATTTCTAAAGTCAAATATCTTGATAAATTTGTACATTCTGACCATAAAAAAAGCAACCTGGTACTGAAGATAGCATGATCTTTCCAATGGCATGCAAAAGTTCACTGTACATCCAGGAATAACAAAGTTGAAAATCAGGGGTTTCAACATAGGTGTCTCAAAATTCGGAAAGTGACATTCCAAAATTGAGGTGACCAGTGTTATCAGTTATATCTTTCAATTCTCTACTTCCTCAAAGAAGAATAGACTTAACGTCAACGTTGTCAACATCCCTCAAAAAGTATTACACAATAGTTGACAACAACAACAGCATGTGTGCAAAGTGGACTTCAATCAGTAGTGTGCC
>NW_017802578.1:0-4753 GCF_001625305.1 Branchiostoma belcheri
CAACAGATGAAAAGTTTGATTTGAGAAGTGGTCTTACAATGTTCGACATGTGTGGTCCAAGTTTGCGGTCATTTTTGGCTCCTACTGACACCTAGAAAAAAAAAGAGATACAGTCAGGAAAAGTTGTATGGCAAACAAAAAGCATACAAGAACCATTGGAACCATATAATTCAGGAAAAACTCACTTACTCACACCTAGTTATTTTTTTAAACCTATAAGGCAGCTATATCCCTGGAGAAGAAAAATTAAGGGTACTTCCAAATGTTACAAGTATGTATGAAATTAATCAAGTTGATCATGATACAAAAAAGAAAGAAGGAAGATGAGGTGAAAACTACTTTCATTCCTCAACCTCTAATCTTGGAAGAGAATGCATGAACATTTTCTGACAACCTCCATATTCTTTACTAACTTTCCTTAACTGTTACATGATACAAGAGTAAGTTTGTACGAAGTTAAAAACCTGCTTGGTTTGTACTTTGTACAAAGTACAACTTACAAGTCTGTATGGTATACTGTGAAGACTTCAAATCAAAACATGCAATTTTTACATTGAGTCTATAATTGTTGCATAATGTTGATACATGCGTTTAAAATACTGACATGCCCTGATGCCATCCTCCTATCATTGGTCATTGAAGTTTAGAAATAGGGGAGTCAGAAATATCGTCAATCTACTGGTGAAGCATAAAACAGTATACTATAATCCATTGAATAATAATGTAAACAGTGCACTCCGACATGAAAAAAAAATATATAGGAGCAAAACTAGACGAACCGGGAAATAATATTCCGCTAGTAAACAGTGCACACAACAAATTGGAGCGCAACTACGACCCAGGAAAAATTGCTCTCGTGGTGTTATCCTTCAAAAATCTGCTCATATCGTCGGCATTTTTGCGATGAACTTCAAAGAAAACAATGCAATACACAAAATCGAGTAACACAACATTAACAACTAGTCACACTTGTTCGTCGTTAAAATAGTCTCTACCGAAAAGTTTAAAACTTGACAGAAATGTTTGCGATTATCGGAAGGAAAAGCATTTACAAGAATAACTCACTCTGATCGTGGAAGGTTCCTTTGGAGCTGTCTTCTGCACATGTGGTGTGTGGTGTGGCGATAATGGCGAGAACAACTTTTTCCTCGGTTTCTTTGGCGTGGACTCCCGAGAGATATTGCGTCCTCTCTTGAACCTCCGACTGAGGAAACCGCTACTTCCCGCTTCTTGAAACTTTTGCTTCGCCTCCCGTGTTTTCTTGCTGCCAGCGACGAAAGACTTGACCGAATAAAAGCAGTCATTACACACGAAGGCGGCATGTTGTTTTGACACTGAAGAGCTGATAGAGACGTCGGCCAAACTTTCCACTGCCTGTTTGATACTGTACCCTGCACTTGACAGGCCCGTGTCAGTTCCAAAAATGTTCCTGCGATGTCTCCCCATTGTTCCCTCAAAAGTTTTGGCACAGTTGGCGCATCTATCAGAAGGAATTCCATCAAGACTAATTTCTTCACATTCCTTCCTCGGCGTGTTTGCCGCCATTTTGAGAAAAATCGTGTGAAACTAGAGACAACAACATCATTTTAATAAATTGTGCATTCATAGTTGGCTCCTCCCACCGCGGGCACAGACAGATCAGACGCGTGCCGATGTCAATCGCCAACACCCGATCCGCTGGGCGGGAGCGTGCCGGGTGCGGTGAGCGGATGACGACAGAATAAATTATCCATATTTGGAAAGCCTGGTTCCCCCGACTTAGAGGGACTCCCCATCAAGCTTTTCGGGGGCCGGCTGGATGTTGGGCGGCCGGCAAAAGCGATTTAATCAGGCTAAGTCGAACATAATACTGTGTTCTGTGGCCTTTTAACAATACCGTGACCTTTGACATTATGAATATTAATTAGCAGTAATTAGCGTGGGTTGTTCAATTGCCGGCGTGTCGGGAGTAAGGAGCGAGTGTTTTTTCACTACAAAGTCAGTGTTGACCGATTGAGAACACGGATGAAGTAGCCAACGCCACACACGGAAGATTGAAGATCCACGCCAAGCCTTCCATGCCCCCAGGTATCTTGTTATTTTTATTCTCGGTAAAAACAAAAGTTATGGCTACGTTGTTTTACAACTGTTTTCGTAGCACTAGTCGCCAGACCCTGGCGACACGTAGACATGCTTCCTGATTCCCCTAATCACAGTCCCTCTTCCGGAAAACAAAATATCAGTGAGTTGTTGGAATACATGTACAAATTATTATCGCGATTGTTCTGACAGTACAGCACTATCTTGCTTATTTCAACGTTCGTAGAATTTATTTAACGCTACCTCCATAATAGTAAATTGGTTTTCTACCGTAAATACCCACGAATGTATGGTATTTACTATGCAGGGAAAAGGTACCCATACATAAATCTGAAAGAAAATGTGCGTTTGTGGTTTCGAAATGCGCCGTTTTGCTTAATATATAATAGTTTTGTGTAAGAGTTGCGATTTGGCCCAAAATGGTGAAATTCCCGAACGCGCGATATTGGCCCGAAATGGTGACGTTCCGATCGCGCGATGTCGTACCGAAATGGTGACGTTCCCGTCACGCGATGTTGGCCCGAAATGGTGACGTTCCCGTGCTTGCCAATTGGCAACCGAGTAATGAAAACACATCGGCGCGCACTGTCGCTCCAGAGAGGTGAATCTCCCGGACGGGAGTCCGTGCCTCCACGTGGAGAGTTTCCCGTGCGGGAACTGTGCCTCCTACATGGCACAGTTCCCGCACGGGAAACTCTCCACCTCCCGTACCTCGGCTTACCTGAAGGCAGGCCTGGGCCGCCTTAGCTCTGCTGAGTGTATCATTTCAGACCTTTTTGCAAAAAAATGCATAAAAAGAAATAATATCTTAAGACTACATGTATAACACAAGGCAGTATACTGGCTAAATTTCAGATGAAAATCATGCCATATATATTTTTGTCTGAGAGTCACAATGTGTAGTCTAGCATCTGGCTCCCTTTCATGTGTGTGTATGGTAATATTATGGTTTTACACCTGTTTTGCACATTTACTATTTGATTATTTTATTGGAGCAAATTTTGTACAGACTCAATGCTAAACATCGTACCTGGCTACATCCACTTGATCGGGAAACATAGAACTTTGCATCTGACACTGCTGTTGCCTCTGTCAAATACCTGCATATGTAATTGGAATTAATAAAAAAAAAATGATAAACAATTTAAAAAAATATATAAAAAGGTTATTGGAACTCTGAAACTAGCAAAGCCAAGTGTTATATATTCAGGACCCCCTGAACGCAACCTCCAGACACCAGCCAGCTTGAAGGTTGGCTGATACATGTTGGAAGCAGACTAGCCAGATGTAGGTCATGCCTATCTTGTACATGTATGTTTCAAATTTTGCATTTAAGATTATGTAGACTGCTATCATAAGCAGTCAGTGCAACTGTTACTTTGTTGCAATTTTATATATTTTCAAGATAGAAAGAAAGACATATTTAAAGGATATGCATGTACATGTGCATTGTACATGTGACAAAAGTTTCTTTTGTGGCAACTGTTACATGTACTTACCAAGAGACACCAGTGATTCCCACGGACATTGATGGGTATCAGGATTTTGTTGATTTTGGAAAAGTCCATCTGCAGAGATTATGTAGAGAAAAATAACAAGGCATAGTTAGATATTATAAATCACCTTTTTACAACAGTTTTATTACATGTACATTAACTGTAATTGAAGGCAACTTTTAAGGGGTTATTATTTTGTGCATTTTCGCACTGCAAGGTAATGATGCAGGAAAGATGTATTTTACTGTGCTTAGTTTGAGTGTACAACATACCAGTATATGAGAACTTCAAACACTGAGAAGGGAAAGGCAATTACAGTGTCAAAAAACTACTAAGGAGACATGCGTGTCTGAGTAGACAGCTCTTAGATAAAGCCTTGCCACTCTTTAGTTGCGTGACAAAGTCTTTATTTGTGACAGAGTACTGACCGTTCAGCCTAAATAGTCATATTCAGTTAACTTGATATCTTCAGAGCTCTATACAAAACTGAACCCGTGACGCCAACCACCAGCATGGACGTGTTTTGTACTTATAGCTTTATTCACAAGGGTCTAGCCAAAAATAAGCGGTGACGCCAACCAACGAATTGACATGTATTGGCGCAGAGCTATTGACTGCAAGCTTGAAGAGGTGAAAGCAAAACTGAACCCGTGACGCCAACCAACGAATTGGCTTGTTAGGGCGCAGAGCTAGCTCCCCGTGTTGTCGTGCGCAGAGTTGCGTGACGAAGTCTTTATTTGTGACAGAGTACTGGCTGTATCGCCTACTACTCACATTGAATTAACTTGATATCTACAGACCTCTATAGAAAACTGAACCGTGACGCCAACCAACGAATTGGCTTGTTTTGGCGCAGAGCTCTGCGAGGGTATCGCGGAGGGCTGTACGAGCAACCTCAATGGAGGAGCTCTGCAGAGCTGAGGGCTGAACGAGCAACCTCCATGGAGGAGCTCTGCAGAGCTCCTCAATGGAGGTTGCTCGTGCAGCCCCTTCTCTCAAATTCGCGTCTGTTAGAGGCACTGGGGGCTCTTCGAAAGAGTACAGCTTGGAATAGAATTTTACTCGTTCTGCCAAAATCTCCTGCGGGTCACAAAAGTCTTCACCCGAGGGAACTTTTAGTCTTTGAATGTTTTTCTACTATAATTTCGGTGAATTAAATTCATAAAATACTTAGTACA
>NW_017802579.1:0-4738 GCF_001625305.1 Branchiostoma belcheri
TTTATAGATTATACACTGAAACCAACATATTCTTGTTTTGTACCTTGATTGCTAGTGAATTTTGAAGTGTCAAACCTTCTCACTTTTGGGTTCCTTAACCACTACCCTAATTGTCAATTCTTCGATACGATATCTAGGGTGGGTTAACTTGTATGTACACTTTTGAGCAGGGATGACTAGAGTAAGTGATTGGAAATCAGGTTTCCTTTCAAAGAGAGGTTTAATCTTCATACCAGTATGGATACTCATTTTATGCGAAATATGGTGTATGTGACATTTCTAAACCAGTCTTGATTTCAACAACCAAGAATACATGTTCCATTTATTTTCTCAAGGTGGCTGGGTATTAGGACCTGGTTGGCAATTCCGTCACGTGGGAGTCTGACAACGTCCTAACCAGTTGAGATGGCATTTACATATGATGGAGGACACTGGCTGTTGGTCAGCTCTGATGTTCTTATTTGAGATGAAGCCGTTCCAATACAATGGCATGCCTATGATTTTCCTTAAGCACTTGCTGTCAAAGGCATAAAGTCTCCTGTTTTGGCTCAACTTCAAATTCCAGGTTTCACAGCCGTACAAAAGTTTGGACAGGACGTTTCTGTTTATGTACTTCCTCCAGATACCAGGCATGATTACATCCACTTCACAAGGGATTCCCCTCCAGCCTTAAGCATTTCTGCAGTGATGCCATCCATTTCTGGTGACTTTTGTTGTTCTTCATGTTCTGTATAGCCTTCTGTATTTCCAACTCAGTAAAGTAACTGGTGTCGATAGGGAGGAGGTTAAAAGGTATGTCAGTGACTGCCGGTGAAGTGGGGTCAGGTCGGTTGAGGACATCTTTAAGTGTTCTGCCCATCTGGCAAGCTTGCCCCCCCCTTTAATTTGGATAGCAGGGTGCCATGTTTGGCCTTGACGGGCCCCATGCTCGCTTTCGAGCTGCCAGTTATCTTCTTACTGATCTGATACACCGTACGCATATCATTTCAGGTAGCAGCTCTTTTTGCTTTGTCAGCCTGGTTCTCCCACCACTCGAGCTTGGCGCTTCGTTTAATTTCTTTCATTTGTTTACTTAGGCCCGATTCACACGATGAGAAATAAAAGTGTCGGGCGTGGTTCGACGCGCGCGCGCGCCAAGTCGCCTACGACACTTTCCCGTTTACACACAGGGACCGCAGCTCCCGCATCGCGTCGCAGCTGTGGCGGTCTGCGTCGCGCTGTGTCACATGTGGTGAACTCTGACCTGCCGCCACGACTGTTCGAATCCCTGATTCTCCGGTACGAGTACTTGAGGAGTCCTTGAGGTCCCTTATCTTCTTATGGACTTGTTTGGAGGTCCTATTGTATCCCTCCTGCTTCATGCCCTCGGCAATGTCTCCGAAGGCCTCCTTCTCTCTAAAAGTTTCCATTTTGCTCTGAATTCTGTCACAGTTCCCCAGCCCGAACAAACAGCGCGTTTCAGCGCTGGTCCAGTTAGATCTGTTGACTGCTGCCATGCTCAGCAAACAAACAGTTATGCTTTAATAGCAAACAAGGCCGTACAAAATAATCCGAAGAAACAACTAACAACAAGTAGAAATTGATACAGAAGTGGAATGAATAGATACAAACAGGGGAGCGTGGCGTGGGTTTCAGGCTAGCGCGGGAATGAAGAAATTTGAACTTCTGTGATGCGGAAATGGGCTGCGCGAGCTGCGCGCGACGCAGGTCTGTTTACATGATGTTTTTCCTCGCCGCAGACATCCCGCTGTGTGCCGCGACGCACTTGTGGCACCTCCTGAAGGTGCCACAGAAAAAACGACACAAGGCGCCGCGCGGCGGTGGCGGGCCTGTTTATACGATTGAAAAATGTGTCGTACAGCTTGCGCCCGACGCCCGACACATAAAAACGACGCACGTGTGAATCGGGCCTTAGGACACTGACCTAATTTTTTTTATTTACGTCATATAGGTCACACAAAAACAAGGCTCGCAAGAGCCAGTCAAATGTTTTGGGTTACTGTACAGCCAGTTCTGTGTTCATTGGACATCCACGTGGTCTTGTACATGTGTATATGACCCCTGGCGAAATTTGGTCTTATAAACAACTTAGACATGACCATGGTCCTCCTCTTTGCCCCCAAAGTAAGTCCTGTGGTGTTAATGTGGACTTAGTCATGGAGCATGGCTTAACACCCATGACCAACTGCTCCACTCTTGTTCTTACTGTGGACTGCCAGAGCTGTCGCACTGTTCCCATGCTCAGAGAGCTCCTATGACAGAGGTATGCTACTTGGTCATGGTTATTATTAAGCCATGCTCCCTGATTAAGTCCACCTTAAAACCACAGGACCTGGAAGTGCAAGTGTTGCCATGTAGAAACACCCCCCTTAGGATAATGGTTTGATCCGATGTGTACGCATGCGTACTGTGCAGTTGGTATGAGAAGAATAAAGAACACACTGGTCGTCTCTATGCTCTGGCTTCGCGGGTCGTAATTGCGTTGTCATCTGGAATAGGAACTGGGATCTGGAACGAGGATTGGTAGGGTAACAAATTGGAGGTTCTACCGAGATCAGTAGTTCCTGGAGTAACGAAGCGGATGAAGCGATTGCGACGAAGGAACTGCCACTGCCGCCGGAGTGAGAGAGGAAATTTTTGGCGCCAAAACGATCACGTGACAGAAGGTTAGAGGTCAATTTCTTGTAAAACAAGATGGCGGCGCCCATCAGACGGAGCTAGTAGGGCACAGCCCACTAATTCCAGCCCCTATTGGAATATATGGAAAACATCTAAGAACTGAGCTGTCAACAATCACCTACTTGAGTGTTCAACTATTGTAAACACATATTGACAGGGTCCATTGTCCATTTAGTCCAAAAATTTCACTTTTTGACCAGCGATACCTGGCACGGCAAATGCAAACACTGGCAGCATGACCTCTGACCCCCTTGAAGACCACCAAAAGACAAGAAGATGGGATTAGTTTTAGAACCTACCAAGCAGCCAAAACAACCCTAACAGCCAGTTTTTTCAAGTTAATAGAAATAGAAATAACTCTCCAGCTACCAAGAAAAAGGCTTTTTCAGTTGGTTTGGCTGCACTCACTCAAAGGGGTCTCAGACTGGGCCCTCTGGGCATGCGCCATTCGGTGGCCTTTGCCCTGACAGGGGGTTCAAGTTCAAAACTGACAGATTTCAATACTTTCGCATAAACCGGGTAAGGGTTGTAAACTCTCAGCCCAAGTGTCAAAGATCTCTGATGACAAATGGTCCCCTGGGAATACATTCGATAACAGGTGTTGGTGGCCCATTCCCTGGCCTAGGGCACTGGTCTGAGCCTATTGGTGGGGTCCATATTACTGAGATAAAAGTAAAAAAACAGAGGAAAAAGTAAGAATTTGCTGGCCCTGGCATTAGCTGAGTACCTTTTCTCCACTAAGGCATCTAAAGGTGCATCTTAAAGATGTTAGATTTTGCCTATTAAACTGTTTAAGGACAGCACATACTGCACTGTCAATAAAGGCTACAAAATCTAAAGAAAAATGGTCAAAAACACTAAAATCAAAGAATGTTTTAGCAAATCTGAGTCCAGTGAGTCACCTGGAGCCTGCTCCTAACCCAAAGAACTAATTTAGGCAAATATAAGCTACAATGGTCAATCTGACCCCCCTCCCTAAAGTTCTGTCAGGGCGCAGCCCACTAATTCCAGCCCCTATTGGAATATATGGAAAACATCTAAGAACTGAGCTGTCAACAATCACCTACTTGAGTGTTCAACTATTGCAAACACATATTGACAGGGTAGTCCAACTTCCAAATTGTCCATTTAGTCCAAAAATTTCACTTTGTGACCAGCGAAACCTGGCACGGCAAATGCAAACACTGGCAGCATGACCTCTGACCCCCTTGAAGACCACCAAAAGACAAGAAGATGGGATTAGTTTTAGAACCTACCAAGCAGCCAAAACAACCCTAACAGCCAGGGTCTCAGACTGGGCCCTCTGGGCATGCGCCAATCGGTGGCCTTTGCCCAGTAAGGGGGAGGGCGGCCGTAGTTGTTGGTGTTGAACGAGTGTCGGTAGTACAAGTATGGCGGAAGGGACAAGCCCAGTTGATCTACTCTACTCCAGTCTAGGTGAAATGATCAAGACGCCAGGGTTTAAGAACTTTGGCTGATCGTGCCATATATTTGCCACAAGAGTTGAGGTCACTGTATGACGGCAAGACCTTCAATAACCCCTCGCTTCATCGGCATACACTCAAACCTATGTCAGGTAAAGAGCTGAGAGGGCATGCCCACGAGTTGTTCAAGGTTTGCTGTGTGGCATTGCTACAAAAGCCACACCTTAAGAAGATAAAAGACATGGTCGTGATTCTAGGGAAAGGAATCTCTAAGTACAGCGAGCATTTGGAGACATCAAATAGGTAAGTCCAAGAACAGAGGAAGCAGCTTTTCCCTGGCCGATCCGTGCAGGATGGACACAGCTCAGAACTGAGAGTGATTGAAGCGAAAGTTCGACATGATCCAAAGATAATCAAGAGGTACTCCCAGTTAGAGAAGCACCTTGCTGATACTGAAGAATACAAGGTATGCTTCTTGAATGACTTTGCGCCAACAGACTACAGAAAGAGGTAAACATACATCTCTGAGCTGCAGCTGCCGATTAGTATTGAACTCTACACGTATAAGACTGGAAACAATCTGGGATCGTTGCACTTCATCTGGAAGGTTCCACCAAGCAAAGGGTCTAGAGACT
>NW_017802580.1:0-30006 GCF_001625305.1 Branchiostoma belcheri
AAAGATAATGCTAAGAGCATACCTGTTCATAGTCTGTCCAGGTTGATCCATCCATGCTGTGCTGTATTTTGAACTTAGTCAGCCAGCGGGTGCCTCCTCCCTTTGTGGCAACGCCGCTGATCTTGAGAGGCTGTGTCAGGTCAACCTCCACGAACTCCCCAGCCTGATCTGTGCTGGGAGCCCAGAAGTGAACCGTCCCGTCTTCCACCACCTTGCCGAGGTTTCCGTACACGGCGGCATGGCCTGCGTCCAGCTCCGAGGAAGCCGAGAAAGACGCGTCCGGGATGAGGTTACCGACCATCGTCAATGCTGGAGACAGACGTTTAGCAAAGTTGGATAGATACACAATATAGCACTATGAAAATGTTTAGTATAATTTTCTTAATTGCATTTACAGTAAGGCATTATTTTGCCATTTTGGATACTTCGTGAACTTCGAGTCATTTAGCATCTGCAGAGTTGGGTTAATCCCAAAGGGGTCCTCGATTGCAGCTACATATTTCTTACATCATTTTTACCTATACTTTACAATACTAGCCCATCTAGATGTACGGTTGCTGGGATATGGGAATTAGTCCGTAATGAAACTGGAAGTCCAGAATTAAACAGAAGGCTGTTAATTATGATAATGTCGTCCCTACATTGCTGTTGTATAGACGTTGCTCCGTGCTGCATGGTCACCGATCCTGCATGCTGCAGTAGGGTGAAGCTGGCAGCAGCAGCTGTAGGAGATAACAAGACAGTCTATACTTCAGAAAATCATTCAAAGTACAGTATAAATGTAAAAATATCTTTTTCGCTGGATACATAAATCAATTGATGTTATTAACAGCTGTGTAACTGAGACCATAACCTATCTGATAGTCTAACCAAAAGACAGACACTTTGATCCCCTTCAGCTCAGAGGAGGATGCTGACTTACTCTGAGGAGGATGCTGACTTACTCTGAGGAAGATGCCGACTTACTCTGAGGAAGATGCTGACTTACAATGAGGAGGATGCTGACTTACTCTGAGGAGGATGCTGACTTACTCCGACTGAGAAGTATGCGGACTTATTCTATCTATCAGAAAAGGAAAGTTCTGAGGAGGATGTTGACTTACCTCGACTGATGAGGATGTTGATTCGGAAGGCGATGCCGCCCTCGCTCCACTCGGCTGGGAAGAAGCGCAGGTATCTGCAAGTGACGTCAGCGGGGAACGGCTGGATACTCGGAGCAGTGCCATCCGTGTTGCCTGTAAATACCTGGAAACAAGATAGAAACGTTATTATTACTCCGTGAAGGAGGTCAGGACCTCCGGACGTAGTATTGTGTTTGCAACTACTGCGATACCTTGTCAAGTGAATAATATGTAGTAAATGAAAGATATTGTTATGAAAGCTGACTTTGTTCATCTATTTAGATTGTCGTGTTGTTGTTTTTATGTAGCCTGTGTTTACACTAGTCAGTCTGCAACTGTTTCCCCAAGGGGGGCGGCAAACCTCTGGGCAGGTGGCCACCAGGAGCGCGATTTTTTTTAGTCAGGCTAGATTATTAGACCAGGGATTTAGCCAATTTTACTATACGTTGTTACCAGTTGTTAAGTGATCACACACTGTTTACATACACTATTACTGTTCTTAATCTGCAAAATGTAAAACTTCACGGAGAATTGTCGCCTATGGACACTTGTTTGGTTTTTTACGACAAACAATTGCAACCCGTATCTAGAATCCACTATTTTTGGGGTGAAACCTCTTATCTCTGGATGAAAACTTTCTTGTTTGGTAAAAATGTGAATAGCAAAACTTACAAGAGATCAGTGCAATTTTGACTTGTTCACTATGCACAGTGCACGGTGCTTAAAGCTTGCCATGCCGATTAAACAGATACGTATACATATAGGTGTTTGTAGGTTACTGTGAACTGAAGCTAATGTGATACTGCTAGCAATTCGGTCCCAAACGTTAAGTAATGGTGACATACATCACTGTTAGCGATGTACATGCACCATATATTTGTAAACGAACAAAAATTATCCAACCCAAATGGCTGACATCTGACATAAAAAGATTAATGCTAGTCAGGGATGACCTGAAGGCTAAGGCACGGAAATCAGGGGAAAGCAAAGACTGGGAGGACTATAAAGCCAAACGAAACTATGTAAATAAGAGAGTTAGACTGGCCAAGACCAAGTATTGCCAGCAGAAGCTGGAGGAAAATACAGATCCAAAGAAACTATGGAGCACAATCAAGGAAGTCTTACCAACTAAGACACAGGCAACTACTAACTCTCTGAAATGGGAGGGAAAACATATTACAGACCTCCCTAACATCACAAATTGCCTAAATCAGTTCTTTGTAACTATTGGCAACAAACTGGCAGTGAAGTTCAGAAAACAAGCTGACCCCAAGTGCCCTACTAGATTTAAAAATCTGAAAGCTACCTTTCAGTTTAAGCAAATAAGTGAAGTGGCAGTATATGATAAACTAAAAGCACTGCAACAAAATAAAGCAACTGGTCTGGACAAGATACATGCTAGGCTCCTGAAGGTAGCAGCACCCAGTATATGTAAGCCACTAACACACATATTCAATTTGTCTCTCTCAACTGGTCACATTCCCGGAGACTGGAAGACAGCAAGGGTCACTCCAATACACAAAGGGGGGACACAGAAGACCCAAACAATTACAGACCCATATCTGTTCTACCTATCATCATGAAGTCTTTTGAAAGAGAGGTACACACACAATTCCTCAAATACCTTCATGAACACAATATCCTCTCCACCCAGCAGTCAGGTTTTAGGCCAGGACACTCTACAGCAACAACCCTACTAGATGCTAAGGATCACGTACTTCACAACATGGACAAGGGTAACCTCGTGGGGGCAGTATTCCTGGATCTAAAAAAGGCTTTCGACACAGTACACCACAGACTATTGCTAATGAAACTGTCATGGATAGGAATACAGGGTAAGGAGCTTCACTGGTTCTCAAACTACCTGTCAGACAGACAACAAATTGTTTCTCTGAATGGTATTCAATCAGATTACTTACCTGTTACACTGGGAGTGCCGCAGGGTTCCATATTGGGCCCTCTACTTTTCAATATATTCATAAATGACTTGCCTGAAGCTGTCACCACATGTAAGGTATGCCTATATGCGGACGACACAGCAATATTTTGTGCCAATAAGAATGCTAAACACATCGAGTCGACACTGAACGCTGAACTCACTGGTCTGGCCACCTGGTTCCAAACAAACCGCTTAACATTAAACATATCTAAGACTAAATGGATGCTTTTTGGTACGGCAAATAGGTTAAAACATACACCAACACTGGAACTCCAAATAGACCAGGAGATCATTGAACAGGTACTAACGTTTAAATACCTGGGTGTCAACCTCGACTGCCACTTAAACTTTAACGAACATGTGGATAAAATGTGCAGTAAAGTATCTCAGAGAATTGGACTACTTGGTAGACTTAGACCCTGCCTCACTATCAATATTGCTGACAAGTTATATAAAACAATGATTCTGCCTATACTCGACTACTGCGACATAGTGTGGGGGAGCTGTGGGGCCACTAAACTACAACAACTACAGATACTACAGAACAGAGCAGCTCGAGTGGTGCTTCAACGCAGACTACGTGACTGCAGCACTGAGAGCCTCCACCAGACACTGAACTGGAAGTACCTGGTCGATAGAAGATTTGAACACACTTGTGTGATGGTATTTAAATGTTTGAATGGCCTGACTCCAACTTACCTATCTTCTACTTTCTGCCATAATTACCATCTTCATACTTATAACACAAGACAGACTACAAAGCTACATTTACCTAATTACACTAGCACAGCAGGTCAGCGAACATTTGCTTACACAGGTACAAGTTCTTTCAACAAACTGCCGGCAGACATAAGACAGATCCCAACCCTGAAACGCTTCAAGGCAGCTGTTAAACAGACCTCTGACCTCCACTGATTCAATGATTTGTATATTTTTGTTCAGTTGTTTATATGTTTATATATGTTAACTTTTCAGTTATACTGATTTTCAGTTATACTGATTTCTGTTAACTTTTGTTACTTGATTGTATAATTTACTTTTATACAATTTGCTTTATGTTATGTTATATTTGTTTGTGACCCTGGGCCCTCTTGAAAATCAGCAATATTATGCTGTAGAGGCTACCCAGGTGTTTACAAGATGAAATAAATAAATAAATAAATAAATAAATACATGCCATATTTGTGACATGACAGATAATGAAAGAAATGACTGTGCTATCAAATCATATATATAAACCTGGTATTATAATTTACGTATCAAAGCGAAAGCTTTCATGCGCCAAATACATGTAGTAAGGACGTACGTTTCTACACAGTCTTCTCGTTCTACTATTTTTACTTACGTAGGCTGCACCGCTGTCGTCTGTCACAGGCTGAAACTCTGTTCCATCCGTGCTGTACTGGACGGTGAACTTCTTGACAAAGCGCGTCAAGGCACCCTGCACCATGACTCCCTGCAGAGTGGTAGTCTCTGTCATGTCCACCTGCAGGTACTGGTCGGTGCCGTCCGTTGCTGGTGCCCAGAATGCAGGCGTGTCGTCCGGCATGGTCATTCCGATACGGGCGTACGTGGGTCCGTGGCTATCGTCCAGGTTGGAGGAGGCGGTGAAAGAGGAGTCAGGCAGTACATTTCCGACTGCGACGAAGCCTGAGCGGAAAGAAGAATGAATTAACCCTTCACTCAACCGCGACGGGGCCCGACATCGTATACAGAATACATTTGACCCAGTGTTGACGTCGTACTTCAGAGAAGCCACATGACAAGCCTCACTGGGTCTACTGAGGACTCTTTTAGACCAGAGTGACTGGTCGAAAGCTGTAGGTAAGAACATTAATTTTATACTTCTTTTGTGTTGGAACAAACGTTCTACTTTAATTGATGTTTAAACATGTAACTACAAGCACAGGTGAACTTTCATGACAATATAGGAATGAAAAATATTATTATACCCTTTCCAGTCTCTTGTAAAACCTAAAACAGGCTAAGTGCCTCCTTCTCGGTGCGTTAGCGCTGATCAGCTAATTGCCAATAGAATCCCACCCTTTTGTTGTTGGAAGGAACGTTGCTCACCAATCAGGTCGCCGTTTGAGGGCAACAAGTAACATGATTGGCTGGTAACAGTGTTAACGCACGTGGATCACAGGTCCGTTCCCCAGGGTCCTTGCTTAATACACAAGCGATTGGCCTGGTAATGCTGAGGTCACTTTTCTAAACCGGGGCCCGGCGGGGCTGTTTGCATCAATGGAAAATAAACAATTCATATCGACAATATAACACAATTGTTTGTCTTTTCTGCTCCTTTATATCGTCCTTTTAATTCCCGAAAGCTGCCCGGCCGGGCCCCGGCTGGGAAATGTGACTTTATCATTACCAGGCTTATAAATTCAAGATAATCATGAGAAGGAAACTTACTTCTATGTTCAGTTGTCTGGAACTTGTGAAGAATGTAATATTGGTAAGTCATCGATGACACTGGCAAAAAAAAAGATTTAAAAACATCGTTAGCAAGGACTCAGATTTCAGGTCTCCGGGAAATACTAGTTTATTATCCTTGATTTCTTCAGTATTCTCCAGTGTCTGCTGGATCCGGGTTAGATTCTGATTCCTTCCTGTTCACCCCGTAATCCGGGTGCCACCTTTTGATTTCCTGTCATTCTTTCTGTCAATCTTCCCTACCCACGTGTTGTTAACGTACCCAGTCCAGATAAACATATACACAAACCCAAGCAATACTATTGTAGCTGGAAGTAAATATTTTGACATTTTAAGTGATGGGCGCTCACATACGTTTTGCATTATGGAGAACGAAATTCATAAAAGTATACTGTATTTTGTCCTATTCAGCATTCAGCGCCGACTATGATTAAATTTTACTAAACTTACAAAGAAAAAAACTATTCTTCTTTTAACTTCCCAAAAACCACTAATTTTGGAAAAGGTGGGACATAACGTCTTCCGTGGTCTAAAAAAGAGAAGTCAAGTACCTTTCATCAAGTACCAAGCATCTTTAGTTATTTTATACTACGTTTCATTGTTCTTTTCTGTTCGTAATCTGCAAATAGCCCCCCGGGCATGAATTTTCACTAAACTTCACTCAATTAAAGCTTGTTTCAGACTGAATAACAGCTTGTTTTATATGTGTTCGACTTACCTCTGGTGATTTTGGTGTTGACACGGAAGGCGATTCCACCAGGCCCCCAGGTTTTGGGTGCAAATCGCAGGTATCGAACAAGAATAGTGCGGCTGAGGTGTATAGTCTGCGTCCCAGTGTCATCGGTGTTGCCAGTGAAAACCTAAGGGGACACAACAACATTTTCAATTATCTTTGCACGCTTCCTCATTGAAAAAGAAAAGATTTGTATGAGAGGAATTATTGTTTTGGTATAAGGTTTAAAAAGTTCCGGGGTGGACGGGAGGTTCGGCCATGGTTGGCTTGAGTTTGGCTAGTGTTCGGGAGGAGTTCGGGGTGTTGTTGTCCGTCGAATTTGTCTCAGATTTAACTCAAATTCGATTTGATTCGTATAGGAAGCTAGTCGTGGCCTAAATCTGGTCAGATCGCCCTGCGTTCTGTGTCTTATTAACATAAGACGTGAGATCCCCGTAGTTCTAAAAAGTCCCATACTTGCCCCATGCCATCCAGTTCTTGCAGTTTTGCAAGAAATAACTTCTGTCTGTTAATGTACTACAAAAGAGGGCCAAAATATTGCACAGAAATGTATTAAAACAGCATTTGAAAGGCACAGGCGAAATGAATGGTGGAACACATTAGCCTTTAGTATTTAACTGACATCGGAAATGTTTTTAATACCATATCCTGTCCATCTGGTCCTTTGTACGTTGTCCATGTGACTCCATCCAAACTGTAACGCAGGTAGAACGCGGTCACAAAGCGCCCGGCGGCACCCTCAGTCTCTACAGTGGACAGCTGAGTCGGTTGGCCCATGTCGATTTGCATGTACTGGTTCTCATCGTCAGTGGCAGGAGCCCAGAAGGCACGAGAACCGTCTTCGTTCGTCTTACCGATAACGCCATAGAATGACGAGTGCTGCTCGTCAAGTGTAGAAGAGGCAGTGAAGCTTTGTTGTGGAATAGAGTCGATTACAGACACTGTATCTGTGAAGAGAAACACACCGCTTCAGTACGTATTTTCTCTCTCCCCCAAAAGTCATTTGTGTTGTGACTCTTTACAACAGAAAAAAAAATAGAGTAACACCACCACGAAGATACCTTACACAGATCATCTAAAACATGATTTGTTCCGAAATAATCAATTACAATGTTTCGTGAAATCATGTTTGTGTTTATTGTTCAGTATTAACGGCAATCATGTAAAACAAAAAGAAAATACATTTTTCACATCATTCAATTTTAGAAATCAGTACCTATGAAGGTAAGACGAACGGAAATTTGTCCAGTTACATGTTTCTGATTCACAGAAAAGTATTTTGAATAATTTTTTTTATTCACATTTATTTTTCGAGGATTGGGCAAAAAGTTATAAAACTTATCTCAGCCCTCTCCTCACACATAAAAGGAAACAATAAAACAAAGTAATAATAATAATAAGAAGAAATGACAAATTGAAGGTACATATAAGCTGGTGTACAAATCAAAATCAATGAACTAAATCAAACAAAACGTCCTGTCTGCAAAATAAAGTTGACAACCGCATCAAATATTTTACAGTTGTTGACAAACGACAATGAGGGGTTACCCCTGAGAATGGTAGAACATGAGGTGTTGTCGGTGACGTTGTTTGTGTCAAATGGCATGAATGTTAGTTAGAGATGATAACGCGTTCGTTAATGCGTTCGTCAGTGTACAGTGGGCAGTGTAGAAATTTTGAATAAATGAGAGCAAAGCTGTAATCTACCTCCTTCCTCTTCTGGTTCCTCTGGTGCTGGTTGTTCTGGTTCCTCTGGCGCTGCTCCTTCTGGTGCTGCTCCTTCTGGCGCTGCTCCTTCTGGCGCTGCTCCTTCTGGCGCTGCTCCTTCTGGCGCTGCTCCTTCTGGCGCTGCTCCTTCTGGCGCTGCTCCTTCTGGCGCTGCTCCTTCTGGCGCTGCTCCTTCTGGTTCCTCACCTGCGAATTCGAAAATGTCGAGATGTTAAAAACTTACTTAATCAGCACAGCGCATCTTTTAGGTATAAGAATGAATGTGTTGACATTTGAGATTGGTAAGTAGTGTGATAATTAGTGAGTTTCCAAAATAGTCTCTGTACACTTGAAGAAGCCACACAGGCGAAACCGGTCGTGTGACAGGCTGAATAAAAGTTTAAAACAAGAACTATGCGGCTCCAGATGTCTTACTGAGGGACGACGGCGTGTGCAACATGCCTCCGCTGGTCATTATTTTAAAGGTGTCCGGCTATCGCAAAGCTGGAATCGGCTTATATGACTAGCACAACAATAAGAACGTTTCAAAGCTATAATCCATAAACTGCGTAATAAAATATTTCATATAAGCCAAAGGTAAGTACTTGGTTTACTGTACAGACCTTCAATGACGAAAATATGGCGTCAATAAATTTGCATGTGCCTACCAACTTTGGTTGATGTTAGTACATGTATATCCCGAGACAGAAGAGTAACTATCCTGGAATCCAGAACTCGTTTTCCGGGCCGCAAGAGCCCTTCGCCCGCTGGTGTAAATTACCGCTACGGGGAGTCTAGCCCGGGGGGAGTTTGGCTGTCCCTATGTCGGGCTCAACTCCCCCGTAGCGGTAATTTAGATAGGCGGGCGAAGGGCTCTTGGCTGCCGAAGGAAAACGGCTAACGGCCCGATACTAGTTGGCATCCAGGGTAAAGAGTAACCAAAGTCCTCACCTGTTTCCTGTGCCTCCGCAACAGCTTCGTTCACTTCCTCAACAGTTTCCTGTATCTCTGCCTGTATTGCCACTTGCGCTGCAGTGTCTCCTGCGTCCACGGCTTCTTCAAACTCTTCAACTTGATCTTCTAGTCTCTCCGTTGCTTCATCTTGACGATAAGAAAATGAGATATTATTCAATCGACCAATCAACGAATTATTTAATTTACCACTAGGATTTATAACTAGTTGATTGGTTGTAAATCACGTTATAAGCGCAAGGGTAGTTTCTTTAAGAAAAAGACAGAAGATGAAGAGAAAAGAAAGAAACACCTTCCCCAAGTTAGACTTCATAAATGCTACGTTGAAAAGTAGCTTATTACACAATAGATCCTTCTTCGCAGGAAAATGGCAAAAAAAGAGAGCATGCTTCAATTTTTACTCACCCACGACCTCTGATTCAACATCGGTATTCTCGATGTCTTCAATCAGCGTGTCCACAGTGTCCACCAGCTCTTCGGCTGCCTCTTCTATTTCCTCTTCGGTGCCGGTTTCTAGAAGTTCATGAACTTCGTCCATCGTCTCATCAACCTCGTCCTGACTTTCCTCTGTGTAGGATAAAAAAAGACACAGTAAGAACACATGAGGTTGTTGTTCATTAGGACTTGTTTAAGACCATTGAAGCCCTTGTTACACATTCACGACATTCCCCCGAATCTGTTCCAAAATACTAGCCGACCAGGTTTGACTGATATTTATAATAGGCAGCACTTTGATCGGATTTAGGCCACGCCTACCTTTCTATCCGAATTGAAACAAATTTTAGTTTGACTGGAGTCAAATTTGATCCCTAAACACGCCTGAACACTGCTGACTTACGTATACTCCCGGGTGACTGATTGGTGTTTGCTGACTTATGATCGATAACCAGAGAACTATGGTCGAACATTTCGAATGACTTGATGAATGTTTTAAGAAATTTAAAACATTTGGCTGGCGCAGCAGAACAGCAGCCGAATATTGCCGAACGTCAACCGAATCAGCCGACCTTGCGCCGATCGTTACAATGGTTGCCGGGCTTTCGGCTAGCGTTTTTTTTATATTCCAACATGTAATCACCAGACGTGGTAACGGCACACTCAAGTTTTTTCAACTTATATTAATGCCGCCACCAACACAGGGGACAAATACATGACAGGACAATTCTCATTTTCACCTGAGCGAAGTGAGGAAAGTCGTGTAAAGTGCCTTTCCCAAGGGCACAAGATCGGTGGCATGTCAGGACTAGAACCCGGGACCTCTAGGTTCCGAGTCGCGTACTCTGTCGCTACGCCACACGACCACACGTTCGGCTAGCGTTTGGGAGGCCGAATTCACGAATATTTGACAAGGGCTTTAGGCAAAAGTCAGATATTCTTAAAACAACAGTTACTAGGCTAAGCCTGATTACCAAACCTGTTTTAGCTGCCGTGCCTTTTTCGTCCTCTGAGGAAATAGCTAGAATAGGTTTGGTAACCAGGTTAGAGAGTAACAACGTTAAGTAACGAAAAGTTTCTCACCAACGTCTTCCGCTGCTGCTTCCTCCTCTTGCTGCTCTTGAGCATCCTCTACAGCTTCCTGCAGTTCCTCCACAACCTCTGCAAGTTCCTCTGCGGCTTCTTGTTGTTCTTCCTCAGTTCCAGACTCGGCAGCAGTTTGAACCTCTTCAATTCTCTCTGCAATTTCTTCCTGCAACCCAGCTGTAAAGGGGTAAAGTACGATGCCATCGATTGGACATTCCTTGATTCCTTTGTAGAATTAAAATATCTCCAGTAGCCTTGGCATGGTTTATTCAACATCAGGTAAAACGAATTACCAGTACTATAATAGTACAATTTTGTTCATCATCAGCTTACATATTATTAATAATATTTTGCGGCCAACATATTGTTTTGTTGCACATAGTCTTCTTTTGTTATTACCCAATATTCGTTATGTTTGCAGACATTATGAAGACATCAAAATACACTAAAGGAGAATATAAAGACCCATAGGGTTTTTTAACTACGGAAGATTTTTGCATTTAGGTTTTGTAAAACATTAATTGTATCGTTTGTTCATAGCACACGGGTGTATGTTAGGCCAATTAAGAAGCCTGATCCATTAAAAAGGAATATTGATAAAAGATTTTAATGTTTTTTTTGTCGCAATGATGATACTGGAGATACTAACCGACTTCTTCAGTGTCAACTCCGGCCTCCTCCAAGCCTGACTCTAACTCGTCAACTTGCTCCACAATTTCCTCTGCCAGTTCTTCTACTGCCTCGGTGTCGCCGGATTCGACAGCTTCCGCGATCTCATCCGCGTTTTCTTCAACTTCGTCTTGGATGTCATCTGTGAAAAATCAAATATTTCTTTCAAACTCTGAGAATAGATTTGAAATGAAATTACATGATAAACCGTAGCCATTGGCTTATAAACACAATGTATTTATCGTTGAAATATTTGACAGCTTCCGAGATCTCATCCGCGTTTTCCTAAACTTCATCTTGAATTTCCTCTGTGAACAATGAAGTATTTCTTTCAAACTCTATCTGTGCATACATGTTTACAGTGAAGTGTCTAAGGATCTATAGTCATAACAAAGGTGTATTTTAAATTTGTAAAATACGTAAAAGTATAATAATACTCACCAACTTCCTCCGCTGCTGCCTCCTCCTCTTGCTCCTCTTGAGCGTCCTGCGCAGCTTCCTGCAGTTCCTCAACAACCTCTGCAAGTTCCTCTGCAGCTTCTTGTTGTTCTTCTTCAGTTCCAGACTCGGCAGCAGTTTGGACCTCTTCAATTCTCTCTTCAATTTCTTCCTTCAGCTCAGCTGAAAAAAGGCAAAGCATTACGTTAAAAATGTGTACAATATAACTACGAACCTTCTGTTGCTGGTAACTGACTTTGCATGTTTTATTCTTTGGGCTACCAATACTACGGCAGCAGAATTCTAAACATCATTAGACGTTTACACGCCACAAATCATGCATTTTGTGACCAATATCATATTGTTTTGTGCATGATAGATCTTTTGCTACTTTTTCTTATTTTCCTTAGCTTAAAAAAGTCTATACTACAGCATGAAAGTTCATCTGAGTTGGTAAATTACATTATGAAAAACTTAAACTGTTTGAGTTGGAGAACAGTTTAAGTTTTTCATAAGTCTATACTACATTGAGCAAGGAAAATGTTTTTTCTTGAATTCAGAAGATTTTTGCTTTAAGTTTTGATATCCGATTATATGTCTGTTTTACTGGAGATACTGACCGACTTCCTCAGTGTCAACTCCAGCCTCCTCCAAGCCTGACTCTAACTCGTCAACTTGCTCAACAATTTCCTCTGCCAGTTCTTCTACTGCCTCGGTGTCGCCGGATTCGACAGCTTCCGCGATTTCATCCGCGCTTTCTTCAACTTCCTCTTGAATGTCATCTGTGAAAAATGAAATATTTCTTTCAAACTCTGAGAATAGATTTGAAATGAAATTACATGTTAAACAGCGGTCATTATAAAAACAATGTATTTATCTTTGAACTATTTGACAGCTTCCATGATCTTGCCTGCGTTTTCCTTAACTTCGTCTTGAATTTCCTTTGTAAAGAATGAAATATTTCTTTTAAACTCTGTCTGTGCATACATGTTTACAGTGAAGTGTCTAAAGATTTTTAATCATAACAAAGTAGGTGTATCTGAACTTCGTAAAGTACGTAAAAGTATGATAATACTAACCAACTTCCTCCGCTGCTGCCTCCTCCTCTTGCTCCTCTTGAGCGTCCTGTGCAGCTTCCTGCAGTTCCTCCACAACCTCCTGAAGTTCCTCTGCAGCTTCTTGTTGTTCTTCTTCAGTTCCAGACTCAGCTGCAGTTTGAACCTCTTCAATTCTCTCTGCAATTTCTTCCTTCAACTCAGCTTTAAAGGGGCAAAGCATTACGTTAGAAATGTGTAGAATATAACTGATGATCTTCTGTTTCTGATAACTGACTTTGCATGATTTATTTTTGGGGGAACCAATATACTAGAGCAGCAGAATTCTGTACATCATTAGACGTTTACACGCTACAAATCATGTATTTTGTGACCAATATCATATTGTTTTGTGCATGATAGATCTTTTGCTACTTTTATTTTTTTTCCTTAGCTTAAAAAGTCTATACTACAATGAGCAGGGAAATGTTTTTCTTAAATTCAGAAGATTTTTCCTTTAGGTTTTGATATCCGATTATATGTCTGTTTTACTGGAGATACTAACCGACTTCTTCAGTGTCGACTCCGGCCTCCTCCAAGCCTGACTCTAACTCGTCAACTTGCTCAACAATTTCCTCTGCCAGTTCTTCTACTGCCTCGGTGTCGCCGGATTCGACAGCTTCCGCGATCTCATCCGCGTTTTCTTCAACTTCGTCTTGGATGTCCTCTGTGAAAAATGAAATATTTCTTTCAAAACTCCAAAACTCCTTTATTCTCCAGTGAGAATAGATGTTAGATGAAATTACACGGTAAACAATAGCCTTGGCTTATAAAACCATGACTTTATCGTTGAACTATTTGAAAAAAAAACATACAAGGACTTTTAGAAACTGTGCGGTTTGCTTTCGTCAAATTCCTTTCATTATCGTCTCAAGCTAGTTGATATGATACCTTTAAATTTTTCTCTTACTCCTTTCTGAGGTACCATAACTGTGTGTAAATCTTGAATATTGCATGGGAGGTACTTATATCTTGATACCGTGACAATGCTGACTGTATCTCAGCTGAATAGAATTGCTATTGGTAAATCTTCTAAACAAACGGCTAACACTATAAATAGTCAGAAATATATATTACATTTGCAGATTAGTTTTATCTTCCAAGCAGTTTTCTATTTAGGACTGTAATCTTAGGAAGTAGGTCTATTGTTAGCCAATACGTTTTAAGGAAATGGTAATCCCTTTAAATAGTGACTGCTGACAAGCATATGTTCCATTTCTTCAATTGTAGCGTAGATACACTGGCAACATCTAAGAACTTTATTGCATGACAATTGTACAAGGTACAACGTATAGCAGCAACTACTGAACATAGTACAAAAAGAAAGGTCATAGAATGAAAACATGTGTGTCGATACATAAGAAAAAAACACAATAAAGAAATGTTTCTACATTAAAATACCAGGATTGCTAATTTTGTGCCATAACATTCGTCAATATCATTGCAGAAATAAGATATTACTAACCAACTTCCTCCGCTGCTGCCTCCTCCACTTGCTCCTCTTGAGCCTCCTGCGCAGCTTCCTGCAGTTCGTCTATAGCCTCCTGAAGTTCTTGTGCGGCTTCTTGTTGTTCCTCTTCAGTTCCAGATTCTACAGCAGATTCCATCTCTTCTATTTTCTCTACTATTTCTTCTTTTATTTCAACTGTAAAGGTAAGGTACAATGGCATACGTTAGAAACTTATGTTAAATATGTAAAATAAAATTATCTTAAGTAGCTAATAGATGTCTTTTTATGGCTTATGTGACTACCAATACTATAATGCTCCACGATTCTGTACATCATCAGACGATTGCATGCCACCAATAATTCTTTGTGTAGATTTTCATCAACAACTTAAACCAACTTTTCGTAAACATTGTAAAATACATTTTGAAGTCCCTATATTATATATTTTACCCGGAGTGTCCCTAGAGCTAGAAGAACTCAGAACTCATGTGTCATATGTTAGGCCTATATATGAGCCTGAACCATTGAAAAGAATATTAAGGAATAATAATATTCTGCTTTACTGCTATTGTCGCAATGATGATAGTGGAGATACTGACCGACTTCCTCAGTGTCAATTCCGGCCACCTCAAGGCCTGACTCTAACTCGTCAACATCCTCTGTAATTTCTTCGACCAGTTCTTGTACTGCCTCGGTGTCGCCAGATTCGACAGCTTCCGCGATCTCATCCGCGTTTTCTTCAACTTCGTCTTGGATGTCCTCTGTGAAGAATGAAATAGTCCTTTCAAACTCTGTCTTAGAGGTAAATATCATGTGTTTACACATGGTTTTGTGTAATCATACAATATGTTGTATGATTTTGTGCAAACATACAATAAAGAACTGCTGGAAATAACAGGCCAGGAACTTATTGAAACCACCATTAGAAGAAGAAAGTGGCGTTGGATTGGACACACACTGCGAAAACCACCAACGTCCATAACAAGAAAAGCCCTAGATTGGAATCCCCAAGGAAAACGTCACAGAGGCAGACCCCGCCTCTCCCGGAGAAGAGGCGCGAGGAAAGACCTGGAGAGAGCCAACGTAACCTGGCAGGAGACTAAGAAGATAGCGAAGAACCGGAAACCCTGGAGACTACTCACAGAGGCCCTATGCTACCGAGTGGGCGAAGAGGACTAAGTCAAAGTAAGTCAACACGAGGGACAGTTAAGTTTCTAGCGATCTTTGATAACATGAAATCACCATTTCTAAAGCTAATCATTTAATAGATACCCTCGAATTTCTGTCTTCTTCTCCAGTAAAACTCCATAACTGTGCGTAGTTCTTGAATAGGGGTACTTTGAATTGTCCCATCGTGTCAAAGTGATAAACAAAGATATTCAATATTTGTCTATATCAAATGTACTTTTCCTGAATTCAGCAAACGGTTAACTTTATGATAAACCATAAAAAGTACGTTCCATTTGCAGAGTAGTTTTAGGCCACAAAGAGGTTTCTATTTTGGGACTGTATAGCTGGTTCATTATAACAAAATCAAAAGTGACTACGGAGAAAGGAATGTTCCTTTTCTTCAAATGTGGACTGCATTGATCACATTTTTGCCAAATTTGAGAGAAGAAAAAAAAATGAAGAACTATTTTTACTTTTAAAGGTCATAATGACAAACTGTGTGTGATGACATTCTTCAGGACTATTATAGAGAAATTACGCACCAACTTCCTCCGCTGCTGCCTCCTCCTCTTGCTCCTCTTGAGCGTCCTGCGCAGCTTCCTGTAGTTCTTCCACAACCTCTGCAAGTTCCTCTGCGGCTTCTTGTTGTTCTTCTTCAGTTCCAGACTCGGCAGCAGTTTGAACCTCTTCAATTCTCTCTGCAATTTCTTCCTTCAGCTCAGCTTTAAAGGGGCAAAGCATTACGTTAGAAATGTGTAGAATAGTAACTGATGATCTTCTGTTGCTGTTAACTGACTTTGCATGACTTATTCTTGGGCTAGCAATACTACCGCAGGTGAATTCTGTACATCATTAGATGATTACACGCCAGAATTCATGCATTTTGTGACCAATATCATATTGTTTTGTGCATGATAGATCTTTTGTTACTTTTCTTATTTTCCTTAGCTTAAAAAAGTCTATACTACAATGAACAGGGAAAATGTTTTTCTTAAGTTCAGAAGATTTTTCCTTTTGGTTTTGATATCCGATTATATATTTGTTTTACTAGAGATACTAACCAACTTCTTCAGTGTCGACTCCAGCCTCCTCCAAGCCTGACTCTAACTCGTCAACTTGCTCAACAATTTCCTCTGCCAGTTCTTCTACTGCCTCGGTGTCGCCGGATTCGACAGCTTCCGCGATCTCATCCGCGCTTTCCTCAACTTCGTCTTGGATGTCCTCTGTGAAAAATTAAATAGTTCTTTCCAACTTCTGTTGCATCAATTTAGATCCTGGTCCTACAGTTATGTTTATACATGCTGTACATTGAAGTGTCCAAATATCTCTAAGAACATGACAGTCATCTTTTTTTTTAAATTTCGAAAACTGTTTTTGTTTCTTTTTAAATTCCTATCATTATTGTAGTGAGCTAGTTACTTGGATATCCTGGATTATTTCTATCCATCTCTCCTAATGCTCCGAAACTGCGTAGTTTTTTTTTTTTAATATCGAAGGTACTTACAGTTGACCTACCGTGACAGTGATGAGCGTTTGTCAATGAATCGCAGGCATCCAGTATAAATCTATTACAAGTGAATCCTCTCAAATCAACAAACGGTCACCTTCATGAGCCATTTAAGGTACGTTTGAGCTTCAAAAAAGGGGTTTCTTTTGGGGACTGTTATCCAAATAGGCCAGTTCTAGCTTATCTTTGTTATTGTTTTAGTAAATACGGAAAAACGAATGTACTGATGTTCAATATATACTCTCATGGCCTGGTTACATGCGTCAATCCGTAAGAAAGAAAGAAAAAAACACAATAACGCAATTGTTTTCACATTGTAAGACAACATTGGAAAATTTTGTGTAATAGCATTCTACAGGACAAGTATTGAAATAAGATAGAAGAACTTTATTGCACGACAATTGCACAAGGTACAATGTATGGCAAACTACATAAAGAGAGTAACAAACAATAAGATAAATGTTGGATAAGACCTAATGTCTAATAAAACCTATCATATCTTAATTATTCGCACAGTAAGGGCTAGAACAAGTCTTTGATAAAGTGTAACAAACGAGTGGGCTAATTACAAGTTTCTGTATTTTTAAGATATTACTAACCAACTTCTTCGGCTGCCTCCTCCTCCTCTTGCTCCTCTTGAGCATCCTGCGCAGCTTCCTGCAGCTCCTCCACAGCCTCTGCAAGTTCCTCTGCAGCTTCTTGTTGTTCTTCTTCAGTTCCAGACTCGGCAGCAGTCTCTAACTCTTCTATTTTTTCTTCAATTTCTTCCTTCAACTCAGCTGTAAAGAGGCAAAGCACGATGCTACATTGTACACGTTAAAACTTGTAGAATTAAATAAACTAAATGTCTCTGCATGGTTTATTTATGTGACTACTCATACTACTGTAGCACATTTATTTACATCACGAAATGATTACATTCCACTAACTTTGCACTCTGTGACGCATATCATGTTTTGTTGCGCATGGTTGTTCTTTGTTTGTTTTTAATGTTTACATAGGTGTTGTACTATTGTACTAGATGGAGATATACAGAGATTCAGAACTTTTTTTCTAATTCAAAAAAAGTATGCTTTAGTTTTTAACAGAAAAAAGGACCTGAAAATATTTACAGGTAGATCTGGAGTATGCCTGATTTTTATATATTTCCAAATATTACATGTCTATGTTTTACTCTAAGTAATACTTCCAGTTTGGCAGAATAATCTAATACAGAGCAACGAATACTGATGAATGATTCTGCTTCACTGCTGTGTAGCAATAGTAACACTGGTGATACTAACCGACTTCTTCAGTGTCGATTCCTGTGTCCTCCAAGCCTGACTCTAACTCGTCAACTTGCTCAACAATTTCCTCTGCCAGTTCTTCTACTGCCTCGGTGTCGCCGGATTCGACAGCTTCCGCGATCTCATCCGCGCTTTCCTCAACTTCGTCTTGAAGCTCCTCTGTTAAAAATTAAATATTTAGGTTTCATTTTTGGGACAGTAATCTTTGGTTGTAGGCCAATTTTAGCTTATACATTTTAACGGAGGTTTACCGTTTTAGAAGTAACCACTGACAAAAAAATCAAAACAACAACCTTTTAAAACTTATAGGACAATATATTTTGTAATATTACTCCGCAACAGAAAATGTCGGTATGTAAACTACACACACATACAAATAAACAAATTAAACAATTTTATAATCTCTCAGTGAATTAAACATAGAAGCAAAATCGAACATATTTAAATTACATGATTATGTATGCGTCTAATACAAAAAGGCTCTAACGCGATCTTATTCGACTATTCTTTTTTATCTTTCGAGATTTATGTTTGGTAATGATATTTCAATTAGGGAAAGCACCATGACACATGGACAATAACCAGAAGATTATGTTTGTTTATTGTATTATCTTAATCTATGACCAAAAGTACAAGGTACATACATAAGACAGGACCATTCGTTAAAAATGAATAATCAGTTCTAAAGATAATAAGACATGATCACCAGCTTCTTCCTGTGCTTCTTCCTGTGCTTCCTCTGACTCATATGACTCTTCTGACTCCTCTGATTCCTCGGACTCCTCTGTAGCAGATGAAAGGTTTCATAATTCTGAACTAAAACTGTTATTTCCAACCCAATGGAACTGAATAGGAATTGCCAAATTGTGTGTGTCTCGTAATTTTAGTAAACATGGGGGCAGCGGAAATGTTTGAAACAGTGTTGAAATACTTAATAAACTTCATTTTCATTTACCATGCTGGGCCAAATTTCCAAGGCTAAAACAGATACATACATTCAAAATGACATAATTACATGGTATAGAAAAGGTACAGTAAATACATTTGAAAAGAATGCTTACATCACATAAGCAACAATAAACACACAAATGAACAATTTAAAAGAGGAGATCGAGGGTCGAGATGAAACTGTTCGGATATCAGTTTTCTTGAACTGAATAGATCACACAGTGTCACAGATAATAGATCATTAATATTCCAAAGCACACATGCACGATACAGAAAGGAACGTTTCCTGCTGTTCGTTTTAGGTTTGGTTAACATGAAGTTGACAGTGACAGTGGAAAATCTGGTGTTAGGAATGTGAGCTGAACAGGTAAAAGGGAGTTGTAGATATTCTGATATTGACTAGAAAGGATCTTAATTAAAGAAAATCTCTTTCGCAGTCGGTCAACCAAAATCCAGATGCATCTGCCTGGTATGTGTATCATGAGTGCATTTTGATAACAGTCTACATGTATAAGCCCTATTTTGCCGTTTTTGCTTGTTGGACTCTGACATATTGGTTAAGACTGGTTAGCAATACCCATAACATGAAATTATTTCGACAACAAAGTTGTTACCTGATGAGACTTCTTGTACTTGAGGGATCAAGTCTTCAAGGATCGCTTCTAATTCCGCTTCCACCTGTTCTTCCGTACCGCCGGGTACTATTAGGACACACGTTTGCATATCAATAGTAGCAAAATTTGCAACAAGAAAGGTGTCCAAAAATACATTGTGGGCGATGTTATATCTTGACTACATAGGATACACATACACATACCATCTTCAGGACATTTGTCTTATTGAATATGGAGACATTCATTATAATTAAAAAAACTGGGATAATTCTAAGAAAATTGCAAGACTTAATGCCTTCACCAAATGAGGTTAACCATATATCTGCAGTATTGCATATGTTTCTCATTAATTACTAGTAAATACAAGAAGGGGTCTCATATCTATACTAGTGTTTTATATTTGCTGACCATATTCTGCAAACAAATAATAGGAGTCATCCAATGACAGTCTCAATTCAAGTGGAAATTCATTACTAGTATAATGTATGTGGTCCGAATTATCATAATTTATGTATAACCATGTTCAACTTCACTTAAAAAGGCAAAATAAGCGTGCAATAGTACAGCTCGCATCGAGATGAATTTGTGTCGTGTGATATTTTAATTTGCCAAGCAGTGCACATACCAATTCCAATTGCTGGTCTCTGCTGTGGTATTTGTGGTATTGGCATCTGGCCTGGTCTACGACCTAAAACAAAACAGAAACAGCTAAGCAACTACAGCAAACATATCAAATAAAGACTGCTTCATAATTTTTGTCAACAAAACTTTTAAAGCTCTTTTATGTGCGTGCAGGCATCTAGCAAGCAAAATCCACTTTACTCACCCTCCACTGATTCTAATTTAATAGTCCTTGACTTGATAATTCATTGAACTCACCTTTGAACGCGATGATTTGATTGTTGATGATCTGAGGTGCTCCCTCTCCCTCACATCCACCGCAAGCATTATCTGCAAACAGATTCAAGATTATGTCAAAAAGGAAACTTTATTTTACAAATACATTATGGATGAATGTATGGACAAAATGCACCAATGAGGATACCCTCTCTTACTCCTAAAGACGTGAACGCATTCGTCGTAAGAAGTCGTACGACTTTGATCTAACATAATTCCCAACCAGACCTCGATGGAACCAACCACAACAATTCATTATAGACACCCTATTTACATGTAGCATTTTGACACATGTACAACCATCTCAAGATTGCTCTTAGCTATAGATAGCGATCGTACGACGATCGTGCGACGAATGTGACCAAGACCTAACGTAGAATTCATATTGTGAGGAAACAACGACTTACCAAGAACGGTAATCTGGTTATTGATGATTTGCTTGCCCTTCCCTTTTCCTGTTCCTCCGGGGAAATATGGCTGACCGGAGTTTGGACCAATCACAAGATTGACTCCATCGGGTAGTCCTCCAGATGAAATAAGCTGTCCAATAGCAGAACCTGTTGCAAGGAAACAAATCGTTATCGGGTCTCTAGCAACCTCATGTATTGAAATATTTGTTACCGCTATATTCATTGGCTCGTATCTTCCAACGATAGGGCATAGGGAGATAATAGTAAGTGTTTTTCCCCATCATTTCAGATTAGATTACTGAAACCTTTTCAAGAATGTCTCTGTGTAAACGCACAATGTTGTGTCGATTTTATTTAGCTATCGTTGAAAGACATATTTGCAATTGGAGTATACAGAATAAAGTAGAAAGTATGTGCCTACCTGGATGATTGGCATCTCCAATAAGTAGATTGACGCCTCCTGCAAGAAAAGACAATTTGTTAGTTATAATAGATAATTTAGGTTAACTAAAACTAAAAGTAAACTACCCCTGTACTGCTGAACTTTGTTCGTAATTTGGTTCATTAATTTCATTTTTAAAAAGGTCATTAAAACTTGAGTCTTGTCTTCTGTGCTGTTTTGACAGAGTCACTTCCGCATTCGGTACGTTTCGCTGCGTTCATCTGAGAAATACTGCCAAACCATAAATTTGGCCTTATTGCCCAGTAAGGGTACCTAATGGCCTGGATTCAGGTGAATATAAATATACGGGACCCGTATGCAGGCACTGTATATTTGCAACCCAGCATGCAGGCGACGGAACCACTTTGTTACAAAACATTCATATACGTACGCAGGAGTAATATCTGTACTTACCTGGCTGGGATGGTTTCGCTGGCCTTTGTCCAGGTCCTGAAAGATAATTATCATTGCTGAGGAGCATGATACAATTTGATAAATAATATTTTTATTTAAAAATGAAGCCTTTGATGGATCATAAACCATCTAGATGTGTCTTAGTTTTTAAATTTTTGTATGCACAGCACCATGTCTCAGCTTAGCAGCTACTCCGTGGCGGATGCTGGCGAATATAACAGAGATGGCGATTGGCACAGATATTACATTTGTGCCTGTCCTTGAGAGATACAATGTCCGGAGTTCCAAAGCCTTACGGTTGCTAGGAGAAAGGTTCTTCTGTAAGACGTTGTGAATGAATTGTGGCAAATTCCAGACCTTTAATGTAGCAAAGACAGTGTTTGACCAAAGCCCCTGTCACACATTCACGAAGTTTCCCTCCTGAACACTAGCAGAAATCCCCCCAACCCTGGTTAGTCTGCGCAAAGTTGGTTGGTGTTCGGATTTTCGGAGTGTTCAACTGTAAGTCGGCAGAACACCAGTTAACCATTGAGGAGTAAGTCAGCAGTGTTTGGAGCGTGTTCTTGGGGGTCAGATTTGACTCCAATTCAACTTAAATTCGTTTCGATTCGTATAGAAAGGTAGAGTGGCCTAAATCTGGTAAAAATGCTCTTGACGAACGTCAGTCGAACCTAGTTGGCCAGTGTTCGGGAAAGAATTCGGGGGAAGGTTGTGAAGGTCAATCTCTAAGCAGATCATTTGGTGGCTGCAAAAACAGTATCAAACAAGGAGAAGTCGTAGACATCGTCCCTCCATGAAATAGCTTGTTATTTTGTAATCTTTTGGTGTATTTTAATAGAGATATTATGAGTCAAACTTTGTTTTTATCAGCAGAATGATAGATGTCTATAGATGTCTATCCTTTAAGAATTTTGTTGTGGCACTTCACAGATGACCCAGTTCCCTGCTGAATGACCGATTAAAGATAAGATATATTTCCTGCAGACACTGGTACAGAGGTAAAAATAGATTGGCCTGACCTGCCAGCTGGAGGTATAAACAAAAACACTCTGTACCAATTTGGGGTCAAACAGACCATCCTATTATGAAATAGGGGTGAAAATCCTTTTAAATAAGCAATGCAAATCTACCACAACCTGCTAATGCACGCTAAAACGCAAAGACAACCAGCGTCTACCCACATACCAAAAATGATCGCCAACCATCCACCGGGTTCTGAGATCATTCAACGCAAACAATCTGACATTGAGATAGCAATCCCGGTTCAAAGCAAACAGCTAGGGGGCCCAAATTTACATCAGTAAACCATTGTAACCACAACTACATGCTACCTTAGCATCGCACACACAGACCATAACGTGCCAACAATAGAATAAAAAAATTAAACTGCAGTACCAAGGTCAATCACCAGGTGCTCAAAGTCAACCTACACAATCTCCAAGGCCCCATCCATCAATATGCCAAATATCATACAGTTCCTTCTCACCGATCTTCAGATATCAGACCAAACATGAAACGGAGTAAAAACAATACCCCCCCATTTACATGGAGGGTAATTAACCAGGCAGTTACCATTTCACTAACTATGCTAACTGCCTCGCCAATGGATACTGTCTGGCCAAGTTGATACTGTGTTTGTAGCCACCAAAAATCTGCTTGGAGATTAGGAAATGTATGACAGGGATTTGACTAATTACATGAAATGACTGGTAATTAAATATCTCACGAGGAAGGATTGGCTGCTGTGGTCGCTGGACTACTTGTCCAGGTACTGGCCGTTGTGGCCGCCCGGGTATGTATGCGGGCCGTTGTGGCTGCTGAGGCCGACCAGGTACGTATGCGGGCCGTTGTGGCTGCTGTGGCCGACCAGCTACAGAAAGTAGAAAAAATCAATTCTACAAACTGCGTCTGTGCCTATGTTCAATCTAGCAAAGCAGCAATGGTGGCTGAGTTTGTCTTACTGATTATAAGAAATGAATAGTAGTTTGAAATATCTCACGGAAAACGGGAAATCCTGGTCTCACTGGTCGTGGGGCAACCGCGGCCGGTAAGGCTGACTGCACCGCCTCAGCTAAATAATGAACAGAAAATTATTTAAAGTGCTTTACATTTTTTCAACTTCGTCCATAACATTAAAGTTAACTGGCTACATATAAAAAGGGCAAATCGTAGTATTTTTAAAAGATTCTGTATTTTGCCTTGTCTTTTGTTTCCTGTAAGACAACATATCATTCTGATCATGTGTGGGGTAAGGCTCTCTTCAAATACGAATCCTCATTTTAATCTCCGTCTGAGGGACGAAGCTAAGTAGTTTTCACCTGAGTGGAGTGAGGAAAGCCGTGCTAAGTGCCTTTTCCGAAGAGCGTCAGGGCATGTAGATGGATTCAAACTCAGGACCTATGGTTTCTGAGCCGAATGCTGTACCATTTCACCAGACGGTGCCACGACAATATGTGTATGTCAACTGAACACGAACACAAAAATACAATCTTATATTTTGTGTTTTTGTTCTGTTGATTACGACTATGGTCCTTACATGCTGCTGTTTCTTCAACCACTTCCAGTTCGCTCTCCAGCTGCTCGGCAACTTCTTCAATAACCTCAGTGTCTCCGGATTCAGCCGCTTGTTCTACCCTATTGAGCGTCTCCTGGATTTGACTCACAAGCCCAGCTGAAATATGATATAATAATAATAACCTTTATTGTACATTCATGCCCTCGGGCTAAATGTAGGTGACCAGCAGCAGATGAAAAGGTATACACATGTTTGTATTACAAACAGCTCTAAAACTATTCTAACACAAGAGGTTCAGCTTCTTCTCGTTTCTTTGTAATATTAAAAGTATAGTTGTTTTTGGTTTTGGCAGTTTGAAGCCTCTCTTTTGCGCTTGGAGTGTGATATATTAGTGGGTATCTTTAAATTCCTGTAATCGTTTGTAGATTGATTCTGGCTTTTTGGTTGTTAGAAGTTTGTTAAACATAGAAAGTGTTCATGTGTACAGTCTCTCTTTAACAGTGGACCAGTGTTCTGAGCATATCATCAATGCTAGAGTTGCACCTGGCATTTCGCACAATATATAATTATAACGACCAAGTGACGAAAAAAGCGAATGTGTATGTTTAGATCATATGTTATACTTACGATTACTGTCTTCAAGGATGTCCCCTGCTTCACCGGCGACTATTTGTTCAAACTCAGCCTGGATCTCCTCCGCCGCCTGCTGTATATCCTCCTCGTCACCTTCTCCCAGTGATGAAAGCTCTGAAAGCAGGTCCTGTACTTCGTCCTCTGTATTTTCAGCTATGATACAAACAACAGAATAAATGTTAGTTACTGACAGTGAAACTGTAAAAAAAAACTTCCTTTTTTAAGAGCACGCTATGCAGACAGAACACGTGACTGAGTGAGCAGTAGATCATCAGTTGCAGAGAGTCTGTGGCGCCTCCCGTCTCTGTTGAGGGATAGGTGTAATGCCTGAATGGATATATATACAATAGGTTCTTTAATTTTTTTAAAACATTTCTGCAACGTATGATCCACTGCTGACCTATGCAAAGAGAACACGTGACTCGATGAGAATTGTATCATCAGTTGCAAAAGGTCTTGTAACCATAATGTATTCTTTTTATTGTAGGACTTGCATTTTATATTAGAGTCCGATCCATTTGCTCATTTTCTTGTTTTACGTCTGTACTTTTTGTAGGTCCGGCGTTACCAGTTTAATTGTACTTGTTCTAGCCATCATGAACAGCATTTTTTTAGATCTTCAAAACACGTAACAACTGGCAAACAGCTATTGGACCACGGATAGTCCTTATATGGTTATAGGCACTGCTTGGGTGTTGAATATTAAATGTTACGTCACGCTACCAGCAGTTCTTAATCTACTTATTAGTCTACCATACAAAAAACAGAGCTGACTGCACTGATTTTTTTTTAAGTAAAGAGTTTGTCAGTAACGTTTAGAGACTGAGACGGACCCTGTTTATTTATTTTGATAAATGCGTGGGGAATCCAGGCTATTCATGATCTGTTTCATTGCCAATAAATACAAATACAATATACACAGTATATTTACCAATTTCTTGAGTTTGTTGCTCCTCTACTGCGGTTTCCACGACTTCATTGAAGTTCTCCACCTGTGTCTCCAGCTCTTCAGCCAGCTCTTCAGCCCGGTCCGTGTCTTCTTCTTGCAGCGCTGCCTCCAACTCTTCCGCAATCTCCTCGATCTCTTCCTGTGCGCTCTCTGTTGTAAGAAAGATTACTTAATTGGGGTGACCATATTTGTACATGATACATGTTACACGTCGATTTTGAAACTGGTGAAAGTTTTGCTGACTGAAATTGAGTCTAAGTCTGGTGGTTTTGTATGGCAGTACAAGTGAGGTTGGGTGGGAAGGTTATGAAATGACTTTTCTTTTAGAATTGCAATCGATGTAGATGCTCTTGTTGTTAATGGTGATTTCAAAATAGAATAGAACTCGGCGGTAAAGAATTTTTTTATGTTTCAGTTCTAGTTAGAATCAAGACGTAGTTTTAGCTAGTACTTATACAAGGGCCAAGGGTTTGTTAAGGTAATAATTATTTTAGGTATCAAGGTGCCAGGCCTTAAGCTATTTTGCAAAAGTTAACAAGCATGAATTAGTGCCACCCAAAACAATATTTCCGGAAGTAATAAGATTACCCACCAACTGCTGGTGTGTCCGCTCCAGCGTCCTCTGCCACGGAGACCAAGTCGTCTATGTTGTCAGTGATCTCGTCAATCGTTTCTTCGGCTTGCTCGGTGTCACCTTTTTTGCACAACAGAGAAGTACAGAATACAATACAAACATACATTAGCGGCCTATCAGCTCTATGCCATCACATACAACTCTCCAGTTCTCTCTATCTAATATTGCATTTCCTAAGTATTCGAGTTCTATGCCGGTGTCTCTAGTGAAGGTATCGGGAAAAGTCATCAGACTTCTGCAGTGTACTCGACCTCTTGGCTTCCAGAGAAGGACAGAAGAAATTATTTCCTGCTTAGCTAGATAACAATGTCCTGTAAATTTTACCCTGCGGTGGGTGGTTTCTGAGACAGCCTCGGAAGACCCCCATATATTGTTTAAATAGTGGCATGTTGTGTCCATGATATATTTTGTGCCCTTCGCAGCAACTTAGTGTAGGTCCCATCTAATCTGTTTTGGAGTTGACATGTAAGTGTCCATGTCTCCGCACCATAGAGTAAAATTGGCTCTACGAGGGTACGAAAGACTTGGACCTTCAATTTGTTAGGAATGTTAGATTTCCAAATTTTATCTAATTGCTTCTCAAGCCAAAGCCTTTCTGGTTTCAAAATCTTTTTTTTTTTTAGTCTTAAATGTAAGACTCTAAATATTTGAAGTTTTCAACTCTTTGAATACAATAAACAATGGGTCACACGGGTAGAGAAGAAGGAGAAGGCGTGCACAGCTTGAAATATGTCCTCGTTCTCTATAATAATCAATTTGGATCCAAATAAACTAAAATGATACAGAAAATGTCATAACGATATGTCATAAGGATACCTTGGCTTAGGTCTTCCATAATATCTTGCAATGCATCCTCGGCGCCCTCTTGAGCAACCTCTGTTGGAGAAAACACACATGTTCGTACGACCTCCGAATAAAATTATTATCAATGAAGAAATATTAATCCTCAAATTCCCCAGTAAATCTCTACGCGAACTTAATGTGCATTTGCACGCGTTTCCACAATATTCATGACGACAGTAACTGTTCGTCAAATAAAGTTGAATTTTGTATTTTTAAACGAGCTATGAAAGTACCACTGCGAGATTATCAGAAAGTTGGTAACTAAGAAGGCAGTTGATTTTTGTGGAAAATATGCATGGCGATACCCTTGTTCAGTCACGTCACCTGTGCTGACCTTCTAACTTCTTGACCACTTGAATTATCTCGTGAGTAGCTGACGAAAGATGGTGAATGTCGGCTGAAAGCTTCTACGCTTTTCATAAGGCCACTGCAAGTAATTTTTTATGGATCCGCGCGCATTAATTTTCGCCTGATTTAAAAAAAAAAAGAAGAAATTTTGTTGCCTTCTGACAGTGGTCAACATGCCGAAAATTGGCAAATATGTCTGTTGCCATGCCAGAAGGTGGATGGCAGATAACTATGAAGCGAGGAGACAAGAAACGGCTCTAATTAAAAATATGCTTTGTTTCTTACTTTGATGCAGTGATATGTGATGCTGGCTGTGTATATGTGATGCTCTTATTGAATCAAAACCATTTGTACAATGATTGAGTCGAAATTTTAAATTGTAGGGACCTTGTTTTTTCGGCCTGCCTTGTCATCCATAAAATTTACATGCTGTGGCATGTAAATTTTAATGTAAATTTAAATGTTATATATTCATACTATAAATATGTATGAATATTCTAGAAATACCTTCTTTTTACGATATGACGGATATAGCAACCGAATGATGAATGTTAGGCCATAACGAACCTTGTTCTTCTTCTTGAGCAGCCTGTTCAGCTTCCTCTTCATATTGTTCGTTGAACTCATCTATTTGTTCCTCCAGATTCTCAAGCGCCTCTTCTCTGTCATCCGAGCTTCCACCAGACTCGACAATATCCTCAAGCGCTTGGACGGCGTCGTCCACAGCGTCCTTTGCGACCTCTTTAGGTGATTTCAATTGGGAAGTGTCAGAATTTATCTTGAAAACCTTTGTTTACTACATATATCTTAGCTTACGCCCAGGTCTATCTGGTATGGATATCATTGTAGCAATTCTGTACATCATAAATACACATCAGTGTAGTTTACGGCGTTAGAATGTATAGATTTATACATGTTAGAAGAATACAGATACAGTGTAGGTAGTATATTGGGCATGGCTACATTTATATTAATGTCACATTCTTTGCCACTTGGTAGAAAAAAGTTTTAATCTTACACAAAATCTGTTACAAGTACCATCATAAACAGTAAAGGTGATACCTACAATTGGGGATACTTTCCAGTGAGAGTAAATACAAACAACAAAGATCATGCTACCATGAAAGGTCATCTGTGTCGGTAGTTACATGTTTAAAGTTAAAACTTTCGATCCAGCACAAAATTCACTTAACCGCGACGGGGGGCGACATCGTCTACCAGATACCTTTGACCCAGTGTTGACGTCATACATGTACTTCAAAGAAGCCACGTGACATTTTAGCCTCACTGGGTTGGTCTACTTGGTCTACTGAGAAAGACCAGAGTGACTGGTCGCAAGCTCTAGATGAGAGAATTTTTTTTTGTGTTGGATCGAAAGTTTTAACTTTAAACATGTAACTACCAACACAGATAAAGATCATGATTTTCCTGTTTACTGTCTCATTTGTTAAATGCGGTGTCTACTGACCAAGCTCTTCTGTTTTGATGTCGGTGTCTGCTGCAGCGTCTTCCTTTGCCTGGACTTCTTCTAGAATGGCTGCAGCTGCACTCTGTACTTCTTCAGCGTTTTCTAAGTTCTCGCTTATCTCAGTAAGGTCCTCATTTATCGACTGCTCTGCAACCTCTGAAAGGTATGAAAAAAAAATTCAAGTTGTATTTTCATAATTGTGACTGACGTTATGCCACATGCTATTATCATTAACTCTAAGGAGAAACAACACAATGACAATTGAGTAGAAACTATGACAACAGTACTCAGCACTGAATAAATTTAATTGGCAACATACATTACCCAACTCGTTGAAATAATATTGTCTGTCAACTTTTTTTTATTTCGTCCAACTTTAAATTGACTACACTGACACAAAAAGTACGGTCATTGGGCCCGGCCAAAACCATCATGCAAGTACAGCACAGGGAGGCCTGAAAGGAGGGAAATGGAATTTGAGTTGAATTGGTGTCATTTTTGATCCCTTAATATGCCCCGAACATTGCTGACTTACGGGCATTCGGCTTGCGTTCGGGAGGCCAAATTCGTGGATTTGTGACAGGGGCGTTAGATGAGATGAGAGATGAAAACTGGAAATGTAAGAAATAACGAACCGACCTGCAGCCTCCGCAGCATCTGCGTCCTCCTGAGCCTCCTCTGCTGCTTCCTCAACCTCGTGCATTGCCTCTTCGAGTTCTGAGATGGTTTCTTCGATCTCCTCTTCATCTCCGCTGGTAAGAGCCTCTTGGACCGCGTCCTGTGCTGCCTCTGCTGTCTCCAGGGCGGCATCTGTAGTACAGAAAGTCATTTTGATGCGATTTTATGCT